>NW_009732855.1:10590-17161 GCF_000703405.1 Apaloderma vittatum | reverse complement strand
TTGAAACACACATTACAAGAATTATTCCTTCCCACGAACCGTGTCCATGAAGAGCAATAACAAAAATAGGAGCCTTTCGTGAGAGCCTTTTGGTCTCCGTCTGTGAGGGGTGGCAGTTTCCTCAGGCCACAGATTATCTTTGGATAATGCTGAGGATGGTCCCGGGGCTGCAGAAACGCCTCTGCGGTTTCTGGCATTGCTTTGCTTTTCCTCTCAGTGCCCAAGAAAAGGACAGGGGTGAGGAGATGGAGGGAGAGTCCTCATCTCCTGCTGGGAGAAGAGTGAGGCAGGCGAGCCTGAGCACTGCAGGCGAGCCTGAGCACGGGGAAACAATCCTGAGCGGAGCAGTTCTCGTCTGAGTTTGATGAATGCCGATGGGAACCGGCGATGATTGCTTTTCAGGAGGCTGCCACAACTGCATTTCAGATGAAAACAGAGGGGATTGGCGGAGCTGACCTCTGGGTCTGCAGCCGGGGGATGCCCCTCCTGCTGGCCCTGTGCCAAGACCATCAGGGAACCTTCCCTGGGCACAGAGCATCATAAAAACCCCAAAACTCTCCGTTCCAAAATGAAACATCCATGGCACATTCCTCTGCAACCCGTGGCCGTGCTGCTGCTGGATTTAGCGCCGCTCTGCCAGGTCAGCAGGTGAAAGCGCTGAGCTCTCCGGGCGGGATGCTCCGGGGTGCTCCCCGGGGTGGGTCAGGACGGAGCCCCAAGGCTGCACTCCCTGTGGCGGGACCGCTGCCAGCTCTGGGCAGGAGCCCCGGCGGGAGAGAAGCTCCTCCATTCCCCAAACTGAAAAGGAATGCTGGTTCCCCTCTCCTCGGCATTAATCTCTGTCCCTCCTGGGAAATTACGCCACGATAAATCTTTATTTCTCATGATGGCTTGCCAGCTTTAATAACGATTTTGCGGGGGACGGGAGAAGCCGGCAAGTGGAGCCGGAGCCTGGGCTGGAGGATGCTCCACTCCTCCTGCAAACACTGGCGGGTTGGGACTGATTTATTCTCCTTCCCCAAGCCCTCTTTGTCCAGTTGTTGTCAGGCCAAGAGAGTAACCATTTCCCCAGTAAATTTAGCCTCTTCTTATTCTTCAGGCATCCATGATTTTCTGGAATGTACTTGCCACTCAAATGGAATTGGTGGTGAGAAATGTAGGTCTTCAGACCCTCCCTTTCCAGCGCTGCCCACCCCAGGGGCAGGGCTGCCAGCGCTGGGAGGAAGACACGTCGTGTTGCAGCACCTCAAGAGAGTCTCTCAGTTGCCTGTATGTATGAATGTTGCGGTGCCAGGGATTTTTATTGTTTTCTAACTCAATACAAACCGTTTATAGAGCTGCGTGTAAGAAAAATGGAATTTGCTCTTAGTTCCCACAGCACCCGACTGGCAAATGTGAATAATTGTGTTTTCCCTTATGTGTGGAAGTAGCTGAACGGCCAAATCCAATTACTTCTGGAAATTCTGCTGCGATGAGAAGCCAGCAGGAGCCCTGAATCGTTTCCTCCAACGCGGGGTGGCCGGTGCTGCCGGTGTGAGCATCGCTCGGGCGTCTGGCTCCCCTCCTGCTTCTTTCCTCTGAGGAGTGGGCTGAAAACATACATTTACTCTGAATGAAAATGTGACCTACAGGTGAGGAAGAAGACGGGAGCATGCTGCACAGGGAGAAAAGAGCCATCGCGTCTCATCGCGGGGGCCGTGACAGCCGGCGCACAGGGCTGCTGCGCATCCCCTCGCCGGGCTGGCAGCGTCCACGTCAGATCTCCCACCCACCTGACGGCGTCTCTTGGGGAAATGCTGCCAAAGAACCTCCCAAATGGAGACGCTGCCCCCTGATGGGTCCACTCCCGTACGATGCTCGTAATGGCTTAGGTAGGTCCTGTGGTGGCTGCAGATAAACGGGCGCGGGGACCCCTCAGCCGAAGCCGCAGCACAGCTTCAGCAGGGTGAGCGACAAATGTTTTCACACGGAGTTACTATAGAAACTATCTCAACTCCTCTTTCTGTGCAGCCTCGTTGCTGCTAATAAATAGCCTCATTATTTTGCAAAAAGTGCTTTGGAAACCAGCAGCACCACAGTCTGGGCCAATGCAACGTTAATGATTGAGATGGCGAGGCTGCTTTTTCCCCCGTACCACAGGAAGCGGGGAGGCCGGTGTCTCCATCAGGGAGAGTTATGGCTCATTTCCCCGCTTTTGCTCTGTTTGTGTTTTATGTATTCAAAAGCGATTTCACCCACTGCTACAAACTGCTGATTCCCACATTACGTCTGTGAACAGGACTGGCTCCTGCCCATCAAGACAAACCAGGAATCTCCGCATTGACAGGGTCCCGGCATCGCGGCTCCTCCCCGGCACAGCTCGCTTAGCGAACCAGTTCCTCGCCCGTCCCTTTGCTGCTGGAGACTCACAGCCTCCCCTGGCTCTGAAAGGTCTCGTGTGACGCAGGCTGCAGGATCCAACTCACTTATGCCATCCAAAACTACCCAGATTTGGATCTCAAGAGGTGGAGCACGTTACTGGCACCCCAGGCTTCTCTTCACGGCAGGTTCCTCTGCATCACCAGCCCCGCGTGCAGCTGGGCGGCGAGGCATGCTCGTCAGCCGACACGGGGCATCTTCGGGGAAAAGCCTGGCAGCCAGCTCTCCAGCCATGATTTTTCTGACAACCAGCCCAATCTCTCACCGTGAAGAGCACAATCGCCCCGGCAGGAAAGGCTGCATTTTGCTCTCCATCCCGACACTAAACCCACAGCGCAGGGCTCGAGTTGCTCTGCACCTTCCCTGGCGGCAGCTCGTCCTTGCTGCCAGGTTGCAAAACCTCTCACAGCTGCAGAATTTTCTCTCCTTTGCCTGAGCTTTCTCTCCAAGCTGGATGCTGTTGTTTATATTCTCATGCCACGTCTCTATATGTAGGCATTTTTGTAAAGATCTGAAAGAAAACTAGAATTGATCACACTGGTTTGCCCTTGGCATGAATCACCACGTACAAATAAGAAATGCTGCTCTCCACGGCTCTTCTCGGAGATCACATTAACGACTTTCCGTGGTGCAGCCCCAACATCTCGATGGGAGGCAGCCAGGCATCAGAGAAAATGATGGGGAATATAATGAATCATTTGTCTTCCCTGGAGAAGGAAGAGTGGCAGTGGGAAAAAAACCTACCCTTAACTCCTCGACAGCCAGCTGCTGCCGCCGCTCACGTTCCCAGGGCCCCCATGGGCAAGAGAGGGGGACGAGGAGCATGGGAGGCAGATGAGAGGGGACACTACCCTGCTGGCAGGTCTTGGATATTTCAAATGGATGCAGGTTTGCTCTCCAGAGCAGCCTGGATGTCAGCAATTGCTTATTTTGCTGTTAACAATAGAGGACCGCTTATGGAAAGGGATTTAACTTTCTCAATAACGGTAATAAAGGGGATTTTCCTTCGTGTGCGGCATCCCACATCCGAGGTCCAGGGGACACTGGAGGCAGAGTCGTGCCTCCCACACAGGCGGGCGTGGAGCAGCCGCATCGCTGAGGACTGTGCTGCACCTGCAGCTTCATTTTATGGGCTCTGACCTTCCCTTTATTGGGCAGTGACAGGGGTTGTGCTGGGACCGGGGTAGATGGGGAAGGGATGTGTTTGTCTGTCGCCGCTGCCTCTCGGGTCGCTCTCGGTGCTGCAAGTCGGGGCCAGAAAAGATTTGAGGATGGGTAAAGATGGGGAACGGGCTGCATCAGCTGTCCCACAGCTCCAAACTTCCCGAGGGTGCTGGAACTGCTGACAGCTGGGAATAAATTGCCAGCTCCCTCTTAATCAACTCTGCTCATCGTTTCCCACCGAGTGAATTAAAAAGCTTTCAGCGGCACGTACAAATTGCGGTCCAAACTTGCGACTGATAAATGTTCCTTTTGAACTTTAGCACAGTAGGGGAGACGATTAAACTTTTAACATTCTTAATCATATAATTTATTTAAAGTGTATTAGCTGAAAGAAAAGAAAGTGAAAGACTTTTTTTTCTTTGTTATTTTCTTAAGAGGAGTTGATGTTAGAAATAG
Organism: Apaloderma vittatum; assembly: GCF_000703405.1. NCBI lineage: Eukaryota > Metazoa > Chordata > Aves > Trogoniformes > Trogonidae > Apaloderma > Apaloderma vittatum. Next base: position 13,123 of record NW_009732855.1, on the reverse strand, counting down.
ATAACACAGTCCAGTACGCTCGCCTCTGACGTTACCATTCACACCGAGTCCCACCATTTGGGCTGAAAGTGCTGACTTGCAGTGAAATCTGGGACCCAACTGGGACAGGAGTGTCCCTGGCAAAGTCTGGCAGGTCCAGCTGAGCGGGTTTGCAGGGCGCTACCTCAACGCCAGCTCCGCAGATCCTCGACCCTGGGTAGATAACACAGTCCAGTACGCTCGCCTCTGACGTTACCATTCACACCGAGTCCCACCATTTGGGCTGAAAGTGCTGACTTGCAGTGAAATCTGGGACCCAACTGGGACAGGAGTGTCCCTGGCAAAGTCTGGCAGGTCCAGCTGAGCGGGTTTGCAGGGCGCTACCTCAACGCCAGCTCCGCAGATCCTCGACCCTGGGTTAAAGGGAGCAGAGACCCACGGGCAGGGTCCGAGGGCAGCCCCACGCCTTGCAGGGCAAAAGGGAAGAGACGGTTCCCCTGCCTCTGCCCATTAAGGAACTGAGGTTGTTTCCCACTCAAAAAGAGAACTAATCAGTCTAAAGCAATGTCATCAATACAGACACCATCATCTTCTTTCTTTCCAATCGAATGTGACTTCTCTTCTTGCAATCCAGTTCTGTGCCTCTACGCAACACAGTCACCCTTGAAGGCTGATGGCACGACTAATATTTGCAATTTAAACAGGGGAACTGCTTGAGGAGCATGAAATAGCGAACACGCAGCCAACCACCGCCCGGCCGTGCTGCCGGCGCTCTGCCTGTGCCCGGCAAAGCCCTGCACGGTGCCGTCCGGGGGGGGTTCCAAGCCTTGTGGACTCGTCAACCACTGCCCTGCCCGAGTGGAATTTGCATGGGCTGGCACAGCACAAACACTCATTACAGCTCAGTGAGCTTTCCCTGATTATTGTTATTGCCATAATTAACAAAGGAATTAGTAATGATAAACCGTTGAGACTTAAAGCACTGGAGGCTGACGAGCTCTCTGAGACATCGTAGTGCTGGGAAGCGTTTTCCTAATTGAGACCCGTAGAGCATTTACCGGGGATGGCAAATGTGGGAGGGCAGTGGGGACGTCAGGTGCACAGCAAGGAACGACTCACAGGCGGCTTTGGGGTGCCGTCACACCGATGGCGAGAAGGGATGCTCTAGTTCACTGCACTGAAAATTGATACAAGAGGAGAGAAACAGACCAAGTGTCTCCGCTTCCAGGCCAGCTGAATCCCACCTGCCATGGTTCAGGAGCAGATCCCTGCGTGGTTGTTCTGCTTCCCAGCCGTGTTGCTGCCGCACAGTGCCGAGCCGGCGGGATTGCCCTGGCGCCGCAGCTCTGGCCAAGGCAGGGCACGTCTCTCCTCGAGGAGCTCACCCTCTCCGTTAAGCAGGGTGCCAGCACCCGGTGCCCCGGCAGTTCCCATCACCACACGGCTCCTACCTCGGGCAACAGCCTTAAACCCGGCCTCTCGATCTTTTTGACAACTTAATCTTTATTTGCTCCTGACAGCAATATATGTAATTGCAGCCCTTGACAGATCAGATAGACGTGGCGCTCCAGACACTGCGAGCGATAACCAGCAGTGCACGGTTCGAGCCCAGCACGGCGTCCCCTTTTCTTGAGATGGCCACGAGGGCGACGCTCCCGCCGTGATGCTTCGGAGGGGGTCCCAACCCAGCCCCTCCTGAGATGAACCAGCTCTCCCACCCAGAGGAAAGTCGCCTAAAACACTGCGGTCACACTGGCTCCTCACACCCCCCATCAGTTCTGGCAGATACTGTTGAGTTTTTGAGGGGGGTGAGGACCAGGCGTGCAGCGGGATGTCAAGCAAGTGCCGACTCCCGTGAGCCTTACTGCCATCTCGTAATCAATACCCTGCCAACAATGCCACCGATAACTTTAATTCTTTATAAATGGCAGGCACAGAACTGAGCTATTGTGTTGCTCAAAGAAATGTAATTAAGGGTGAGCAGAAGGGATTTGTGCAGCAGTTGGAGGCAGCTGCCCGTCCTGCCCTGGCAGTAGCCTTTGCCTCTCAGCTCAAGCCAGTCCCCCCAAAACCAGCCCTTTCCCATCATGTGGCTGCTCGTACAAATTTTTTTGTTGGGACGGACACTCACTAATGTCTGACTATTTCTCTGTGACATAATCAGGGTTTCCTCTGCCCCCGCAGGAAGACTTCCTGCATTAGTTATTAGATTTCAGCCCCCGAAGAGCAAATTAGGGGACATGAATATGCAAATCTTATGCTCCTAAACTGATAGCAGCAGAGTTTCCTCCAGAGGGGATCGAAGCTGCTGTGACTTTTGGCTTCCAACTCTTTGCATTTTGAGGGTGAGGTGTTACACTTTATCTAATGTGGGTTTTATACTGGAGGCGATGCTCTGCCTGGCCCGGTGTGACGCCCCAGCGGGCGGTGACACGGTGAGATGATGTAGCAGGAGGGACAGCTCGGGGCTGCACTGGGTGGCACAAACTGCACAGCATCACAGATGGCTTCAATTCGCGCTAGAACGCCCCCGAACGAGCCTTTCTGCCCCACT
>NW_009732855.1:10198-10398 GCF_000703405.1 Apaloderma vittatum | reverse complement strand
CAGGATTTTTAAAGCAGTGCGGGTCAGCTGTGCTTCTGTCCCACCCATCAGACCCTCGCTAGAGCAATGAGTGAGGGAATGTTGTCAGGGGAGGAAAAAAACCCGATAAATTCTGCACATCAGGAACGAGGGATATTTTTAACAAATACTCCATTAACTGCCAGCAGGATTTGATTTTTTTTTTTCTTTTTCTCAGCATG
>NW_009732855.1:8092-9992 GCF_000703405.1 Apaloderma vittatum | reverse complement strand
GGGGGTCTCAGGAACAGCAAAGGAAATGACGACAGGCCCGTCCCCTGGAACTGGGTAATTCCTGAGCACCAGAAAAAGAGGTAAAAATTCACCAAGTCCCTGTCACCTGAGTTAGGTGGCACTTCAGCAGACCCCGCAGAAGCCGCAGCCCCCAGGTTACCAACCTCCACGGGGAAAGGGAGCTCCTCGGAGCTGCGCCACGGCCGTTGGCAGAGCGTCGCTGTGATGGAGCGCAGCGTCCTTGGCTGCGCGTTGGAATGAAAGAGTTCTTCGGTGCAGCAGGAGAGCTGGTGTTTCACGGGAGACAGGTGTTTGGGAAACCATCAGGCAAAGCAGCAGAAAAATCTCTGGGCGAGCGTCCAAAGTGACAGCTCTCTTGCACACATTCGGTGTTCACATTCCAGCGACGCCGAAGCGTTGGCGGGATCCAGAGCCGCTCCCTGTGTGGATGTGTCACGGGAATTTCTGCCAACAGACAGGTGAGCCCGAGCGCCTTTTTCCTGCGTTATAGTGACTTTTACCACAGCACGCACCTCTTCTTGTTGAGTCCATCCCAACTTGCGAGGCCACCCATCTCCAGCCTGGGGAACTCGATGCTAAAGGTCAGGAATCGAGAGGAGTAATAAGGAATGCCCTTGGCTGGCCCTCGCCCCGATCTGTGCCAGCCCCGCCTCTGCTAACAAGTAATTAGGAGATAATTAACATTTGTATCGTACAGTGGGAAACATCTGGACCTCATAATGTCTGAGGAGCCTTCAAGGGTGATTAATGGGGCCCAAAGAAAGGAGCGCTGCGGGCGGCTCAGCGGAGCGTCGGGCTGGAGGGGCCGGGCTGGGACAGCCCAGGGCAGCTCCTGGGATGGGGACACCTCATCCCAGCCTCCTCCCCAGCAGCGTGTGCCCCCCGGGAAACGGCTTTCTTAGCCAGGAGCCAATCGCTCAGAAGCAACCCGGGCTGGGAGGAAAAACAGAGGGCTTTTGGTGGAGATGGAATTTATTTCGTATGACTCCTACTTAATTAAGTACTTCATTTGCATAACCTTGTGCAGTTACTCACTTCTGTCATCATGAAATTCAGCCATGTGCAAACAGTTAGCAAAAATAATACACATAACTCAAACTTATGTTTGTTGTAAAAATGGTTCTACACGATGCGGTTACACGGGCCTGACGTACAGCCCAGGACCGTCTTTCCTTCCCCTTTAAAGAGAGGAATAAATCTCTGCATTGATTTCTGGGGAAATCATTTTAGATCTTGCGCGGCCCCACCAGCTCCTCTGTTGCCGATTCCCTCTCCCGTTGCTGTACTGCCAAGCTCTCCAGCGAAGGAGCAGCTGTTGGGCTCCCCAAAACCCCTCGCCCATTATTTCCCTCTAAATTAGCACAAGGCCAAGCAGAGGGGTCCTTAAGGCCTGATGTGACCTTATTAAACCTTTCCCTTGCTCTTAAAGGTTACCCCTGCTCAGGTCTCCGCAGCCTTTTAACTGTGCGTCGAATGAAGAAGAGGCCAAAAATACAGATGTGCACACACAGGTACATCTGTTTAGGGCTGCTCTGACCTTCCGCAGCTTGTCGCCGTCCTCCCCGTGTGACACCCGGAGAAATATCCCCGGTGACACTCGCGGCCGCTCGCAAGGTCCCAGGAACAGGCAGTGCCGCGCCGGCACATCAGCTCTCGGGCAGCTGGGAGGGCTCAGCGCTTCGGGCACTTGGCAAACCCAGCTGACATTTCCCAGCGTGACATTAATAAAGGTGGGCTCAGAGCGACGAAGGGAGCTCCGGAGACGCCGGGGGAGAAGCTGGAGCATCCCTGCGGAGGGGGACTCCGAGGTCCGTCGGAGCCTGCCCTGCTTTTTCCTTCTCTCGCCCACAACGGAGCGATGCTTAAACCACGGGCAGCC
>NW_009732855.1:7497-8078 GCF_000703405.1 Apaloderma vittatum | reverse complement strand
AGCCCGTTCCTGGCGCTCCTCTCCTCCTCGCCAGGAGCGCACACCCTCCTTCCCTAGGGCGGGGGAAGAACAATTCAAAGTGTCTATGAATACACGGGAAGGTAAACGCATTAACCTTATCGTTTTCCCAGAGTGTAATTACATAAAGCCCAGCTCCCAAGTAAATTAGTACATTAATAACAATTTTGTGCCCATAATTACTATCAGTTCTCAGTCGGCTGCTAATTCGGCCGCATGCGCAGGGCATTGCCACCGGAACCCAGCGCCCGCGATGGCCTCGCCCCGGCCGAACGGCTCCGCGCGATGCTCGGGAAACGACTTCCAGCCTGCAGAGACTACTCGCGGCACAAATAAAGATGCTACAAACAAATCAACCCGATTCTTGTCCCGTGAAAGGGCTGATCCCCACCTGAAGCTACAAGCGTTTCTGCCTGACGGGATCAGCTCCGCCAGGTGAGAAGAACTTCAGGCGGAGCTGCGCGGGGCGGGATGTGCCAGCGTGGAGCGAGGCGCTGGGAGAGGGCACCGGTGGGGACAGGAGTGGGTGGGGGAGGAGACAACGGGGCAAGCAAGAGCACACA
>NW_009732855.1:6260-7373 GCF_000703405.1 Apaloderma vittatum | reverse complement strand
GTGCCGAGCGAGTGGCAGGAAAAGCTTTAATTTGAAGTGCTGATTTGGCTGAGACCCTGGGAGCAATCGGCAGGAGATGAGCTGCATTAAGAAGCAGCAGGGGTGGGATGCTTCTCCGAAAATGGGTGCCAAAAGAGTATCTTATACCATTAGGCTTGAAAACCTGCTTCCGAAAGGCAGGGAGCCGAGCTGGGTGAGCCCAACGCAGCAAAGGATTTATTTAATTGATTTGGCCCCTTATTTCTGTGCACAAATTATCCATGAAAACACTTTAATTTATTTTTTTTTTTAATCCTGAATTTGTTCGTTAATTTGAAGGGGGGGCAGATGGTCTCCACAGGCAGCTCAGAGCATCCTCTGGCACACACCCCAGGCAAAGGCAGACCCCATCGCTGTCCCCAGGCTGTGGGGACCTTGGTCACTGCTCCACTGCTTGCCTGGCGAAATGAGCCAGGTTTGCAGAAACCTCTTCTTGAGAAATACGTGTGTGTCTGGCTTTGGGACAGGTATTCCCAGGACCAAAACAGTGGCACTGGCTGCACCACGCTCCAGCAGCACCACCAGCTGCCGGGGTCGCCCAAGGACAGGGTGGGACGAGGAGCCGCACAGAGCGGGAGCTCAGGGCTGATGGCGATGCTCACGCATCCAGCCTCACCGGAAATGTTGAGATTCCCAGCCATAAAGGCAAATCCCAGCCACTCCAGTGCACGGTGAGTCACCGCGTATGCTGTACCCTTGGTATTAAGGACAGCCCCTGCCCTCACAGCCCCAGAGCAGGATTTTTCCTGGGCTGGTTTTCAGTAAACCTGCAGGTCTGGCCTTTCTCTAGAAAGAACACCCCTTTCTCTAGGGAGGAAATACGAATCATGGAATTAGAAGACGCTCCATCACTCAGGGAGCTGCACGGTAAAACTACTGGGGATGTGGCCCTCTGGCACCTCCCGTTCCTGTCTCCCACTCCACTCGCATTTTGGAGATAAACAGAAGGCTGTAGCCTCCTGGGCTTTTATTGCAGGAGTCTTCATTTAATTTAATTATCAAAGTATGTTTCCCCCGAGATAAGATCTGAGTGACATTTGGTAAGCCGTACCTCGGGGCGCAGGCCACTCTGCT
>NW_009732855.1:1077-6217 GCF_000703405.1 Apaloderma vittatum | reverse complement strand
CCCAGTGACCACGGCAGGGGGGGTTTGGGGCAGCTCTGTCCACGGGTGAGAGGGGTGGGGGGCACGCCGGAGGGCAGCAGGGTGCAGAACAGAGGTTATTCTGGGCTGAGAAATGACAAACAGCTGCCCGTGCTCGGCTCGTTGTGTCCCTGAAATCAACTGCTCTCTGAGGATGGACGCTGTGGAGAGCTCCACGCTGGATTCCCACCGACAGGTCCTGCTCCCACAAACACTTCGTCACCATCCGATGGGAGCTGCCGTGGAAGCGGCCTCCCCAGAGGCACCTTCCTTGCCTGCAGAACCTACACAGTTTATTTTAAAAGCTTAATAGTATTTGGAAATAGCCGGTAAACACCCGGTGCTGTTGACTTTCACTAAGGTCGACGCTGCTTCCCACCTCTGTACGATAAATTAGCTGGTAAATGAACACAAAGCCTCAGTTCTTCATCAGATGTCAAGGCTGATACAGAAAGAAAGGAAATTATTTAAGAGCAACCGGCAGTTTATAAATGCTACAAATTTCTCATTATGTAGCTGTGAAGTCTTACTAAAAACTAATCTGTGTTTCAGCATTACTCCACCTGCCCAGAGCAGCCCATGGCAGAGGGGCCCCTCTCCTGCACCCCACAGCTGCAGAACATCCCATCAAAGACCCCAAACCCTCGGAGCCCTGCAAACTGGGACGCCCCGCTCAACTTGGACCCTGGGTGGGGCGAGACAAGCTCTGCAGGGAAGCGGCTGACATCTCTCACAGCTCATTTCGATGCGAGTTTGTGAGCCTCACCCCCAGCCGAGCATCCCTGGTTGGGCAAGGACCCCCGTGCTGCCCGTCCTCGGGGCCGCAGCACCAATTAGGGAGCAGGGACCTGTTCTGAAAACGCCCTTCACATCTCATCCACCCCGGCTGAACAGGAGGGCAGCAGCCACCGATGCTCAGAGGCTTTTCATCCCTTCTGCTGGAGACACTAATAAAAACACATTTCCTACAGCCACTGGTTCACTTATGGAACCTTCAGCTTGGGCTCGATTGAGTGCCCTTAATATAGTTGCTCTTGCTGTAGAAGGGATTTTGAGCCTGGTATTTGACAGCCTTGATCTTGGAGAAATCCATTAAGAGCTGCTTCATCTCCGGGCTTTGTAACCATTAAATTGTTTCTTTATCAAGTGAGCAGCGAGGGAGATGCACAGGAGAGGGAACGTCCCTCCCAAGGCTGGGACGGCTGTGCCTGCCGGGGCCACGTGTCAGCAGCCGGACAGCGAGTCTTGTCTGCGGAAGAACACCTTACCCCTCACTTCAGGGAAGTACAGGGCTTGGAGTTCCAGGGCACAAGAGAGACTCATAACTGGTCTAAAATACTTCTTGGTTTGCCCCAGGCATCACATCACGCTCCAGACACTGATCCGGCATCCGCTGGTCCTGGTACCGGCAGCGCCAGGGACGACAGGCTCGTGTTCCTCTTAGAAACACCTTTTCTTCCCGCTCACATAGGAAAAATATTTACCTTTGAAGATAAAGCTTCTAAATGAAACATTTTCTAAAAGATGGAGTGCTGGGACCCCAGAGCCGCCAGGTGCTGGCCATGGCGTGCCGCATCCCGTGGTGTGACGTACCCACGGCTGCTTCACCCGCTGCCAGCGCTGCCCACCTCGGTGGCACGAGTTACCACGGGCCTGCCAAAGACAAAAACTAATAAATTCATCTCAGGTGAATTAAAGTGTTTCATTTAGATTTTGACCTTTCCAAAGAAAATGAATAATGTATTTCAAAATAAAAACTCGTTTCAAGACTTGAGAATCAAAACAATTCCAGCTGGAAATACCAGGGCGACGCATTGTAACACCCAAGTTTTCTGATTCCTCGGGAGGGAAGCCAGCGGGGGAACCCGAGCTCCGAAGGGCCAACAGCAGCCGAAGGTGACACACGGCTCCATCGGTGGGACATCGTCACCACCTTACGAAGGCGCCATGCCCTGCCAGGGGGACCGATGCCAGGACGCCTTCCCAGCCCCATCCCAACGGCAGCCGCGTGCTGCAGTGCCTCCAAACGCATCTATCGGCTTTCAATTTGGCAGAGACTCTAAATACTCATTTCAGCTAATAAAGATACCCTGTAATGTCATATTACAAGGCTGGCAAGCTCCCAGCAAATATTATGGTGAGCCTTCATTTAATTAGAGTTTCTCAGGCAGTTGCAATTTTTGTCCTCATAAGGAGAAAAAGAAGCTGGGTTTGGAAGTCTGAGCCCAAGGAGGACCTTGCTGAAGCCCAGCTCCCAGTCCAAAAAGGGCATTTTGCTGCTGGCAGGAGTTTTGGCACCCAATTCCCTTTTTCTTTTTTACAATTTATTTTCTCATTTCAGTTTGCCATTTTTTAGTAGCCCCCCCATGCCCCAGCTGGCCGGTTTACCTGCTTCTCCTGCTCCTCTGCTGCTGTTCTCACACCTCCAAAAGCTGCCGTAAGAGGAAAACACTCAAAGGCTGCCTGAAGCACCCAGAGGATCCTGCCTTCACCCCCAGGCAGTTCAGCAACCCGCACCTCACCCAAATGAGCTCAATTAAAGAGCTGCTCTGTGCGTGTCTGCGAGGTGACAGCAGCGATGCTCATGTCCCCGACGAGTCCCGCCTGCTCCGAGAGGGCAGAGCCGTCCCGACGGCTACCGAAACCACGGAAAGTGCTTCCCAACCTTCCCTTCCCCGTGCACTTCGGCAGCGAGATGCGAGCTGAGATTTTTTTTACGGTGAATTAATTATGTCGTTACCGGAATCCAATTTTCTTCCTGACGTGAGTGAAACGGGAAGAGGACAACAAGCTGCATGCCGCGCACGCGGTGCTACAAGTTTACTGTCATTAGCAGGGATGACTTCATTAACAAACATGGACCCAAGAAGCCTTTGTGGAGGCTCTTTGCTCTCCTACAGCACAGGGTCTCACTGAACCCCAACAGGCCCGAGGGTGCGGTGGGAGACGCGTCCTGTGCTGGATCATGTCCCCCTGAGCTCCCTCCCTGCAGCACCATCCCAGCCAGCTCTGGGTTTCCTGCATCCCACTTAAGCTCTGCAGCTAAATACAGGCACGTGTGTAAATAACCCACCCGCCTCGTGACACCTTCACCCTCTGCGACAAACACACCAGCACCAGTCTGGGCAGGCCAGCAGGTCAGGCCAGCTCCATCACGGCGCAGGTGCTGGGCTCTGCGGAGCATTTCCCACGTACCCTTACACCAAAGTGGCGCCTTCTCACTCTGGTTTCTTAGACCCACGCTGCCAGAGGCTTTATTTACCAGCCCTTCCTCCTGGCCACTGGCAGCACCATGAAGGAGGAGCAGCCGTGAGCACCCAGATGCCTCCTGAAGGAGCCACGACACAAGATATCTCTGTTTCCTAACAGAAAATTCTCTTTCAACTTTTCTCCAGTGCCTCACCAGTTCTGCAGCTCCTTGCCTGCCAGGCGGCCGCTCACTAGGAGTGCTTCGGTCACTTTTAACGGCAGCAAGGCTGCCAAGTCCCCCTGCCCACCAGCACCCGGGCGGCTGTGAAGGGCTGGCACGCGAGGGTACGGCACCAGCTCATTCACAAGCCTCGAGAAATAGCGTTGCATGAAAACGTAATGGAAATTATTCAGCTAATCTACTTTAATAACCTGACTTAGGGGCCTCTCCGTGCTGCAGACAGCATAATCATTTTTAAAATATTAGCTGTCATTTCCGATCAGTCCTAGGGAGGCAGAGGAACTCGGCACACGACTTCGGTCACCAGTACTCGGTCCCCAGCCCCAGACCCATGAAGAGAAGGGACACAGTGCTCATGGGGACACCAGTCTCCTGTGGGGGTGGGCTGCAGGGACAGAGAGGCACAGACTGCTCCTGGGAGACCCCCCCTTTGCCTCTGGGGTTTTTCCTCGCCTCCATCCAGTGAACTGAACGCATCCCAGGGTGAGGGAACCGCAATGCCTGGCTGGACAGGAGCAAGGGGGGCTTTTAGCAGCCAACAAGCAAGATGAGAACGTGCTGGGATGGGGCAACATCCCTCAGCTCCCGAGGCACCAGCCCACCCCTTATCTTCCCGTCATCCCCCTCCATGGTCCCCACCCCAACCCTCAGGATGCTCCAGGGAACTGGGGGTGACACAGGTGACCCCCAGCGCTCCCCACCATGGGACTGACAGCACGGAGGATGTGGGCAGGGTTTCTACGGGGACATCGAGGATTTCCACCACCCACAGGAGAAAATGCTGCCGCACTCTGCCAGCTCTGTGCAGTTTAATTGATTGAGGGTGAGTAAAAAGTATTGAAAAACCCAGAAAACTGCTTCAGTGCGTACAAAAATCACCGTAGAATATAAAACACTTTAAAAATATTCTGTGAAAAGATCTGCAAACTTTTTAAGTTAAAAAAAGATTCCAATGTGATTAAAATATAGTAATGCTTAACAAAAATAAAGACATCCTGTGGTCATGAGGCACGGCAACAAATACATCTGGCTCTCCCCAGTTTGTGCCTGCGAAGCCACGTGGCACCACTGGCACTCACGGCAATGCCCAGGGGTCCCAGTGGAGAGCAAGACCTCCCGGTTCAGCGAGGTGACTGCAGCCTCACTGGTAGAGGACCTTCACGCAGAAGGTTTCCTCGTTCTTATCCTCGTGGTCGTTGATGTGAATCAGGATCTCCTCCTCGCCCCCAGCCTGGCTCGGGGCGAAGCGCAGGCCGATGGTGTACACCTCCCCGCCGGCGACCTGCAGGAGAGCAGCCGGGAGGATGCGGCCAGGACCCACCCGAGCACCACGCGGTCCGTCTGGGTGAGGGCACGGGGGTCTGGCAAGGACGTACCTGGAAGGAGTCCTCCTTGAACTGCAGGAGGTCGGGCCGGTTGGTGCACAAGAAGTAGAGTCGGGGCGAGGGGTAGGGGTTGGTGTAGGTGATGCGCTTGTTGCAGCCTCGGCCGCCGCCCGCGGGGAGCGAGATCTCAAACGCCTGCCGGGAGAAAGAAACCACCTCTGAGCAAAAGCATCCTCCTCGCCCTGCCACCGGGGCACAGGCAATTCCCAGCTCAGAAGACAAAGGGCCATGGAAGCAGCAGGGACCAGGCAGCTCATTCCCAGGCTAATTAAGGGACATCCACGGGGAGAGCAGCCGTGCTCGCCCA
>NW_009732855.1:0-1046 GCF_000703405.1 Apaloderma vittatum | reverse complement strand
TACCCGCGGGGAGACCTGCCGTGCTCGCTCAGAGAACACGGTGCTGGAGGCGAGCTGGCACTTGGCAGGACACCGGGGCATCGGTTTAAAACACCGATCTGAACTTCCCTCGGTACCAAGGGCTTCAGGAAAATGTTTCTTTTAAAAACGAATGTATTAAGCTGGGAAATCTAATTTTCTATCTTTGAAGCAAGGCCTCTGACAGCACAGGGCTAATCGAGAGCAGCACGCTCCGGCTTTAATTTCACAGCCAGGGATACTTCAGGGCTCACACTGCTCGGCACGGGACTGCCCTTCAAAACAGCCTGGAAAATGCTTTGCCTTGGTCTTCACTGAGATTATTCAAGCACCTGAAGACTAAATGTGAGCCGAGGGTGTCAGCACAGCGTTTCTGCACCGTACCTTGGAGATGAGGGGCTGGCGGCAGGAGAGGCAGAGCAGCCAGGAGGAGACCAGCTGGTGGGACTCCACATCCACCAGGTTGAGGTAGATAAACCTGCTGCCAGCTCGCCGGGGCCTCACGCCGACGGACAGGTTCTGGATGCCGTTGGCAGGGAGGAGAAAGTCACCGTCCGGATCCACCTGCGAGAACCAACGCCGGGAGCTGCAGCCACCGCGGGGCCAGGCGCACCTCCAGCCCGGAGCACAGATCGGACCCAACCGCTCTCAAAAAGCACAGGGACACCCGGGATCAGCTGTGTGTCAGTAAGGGTAAGAAGCCAGCTCCTCCCCAGCCCAGGGACTCCCTCCCCTCGAAAGCTTTGCCCAGGGGAGACTTTTTGTTGACAGGACAGTGACGGGAGTTTTTCTGCCTTTTATTATTCACACTCGCAATTAGGGGGCCAAGCGGATTCTAAAGAAATTGTTAGTCTTCAGAGGGTCTCATTAATGCAGATAATTTGCCCTCCGGGGTTTCGTGCCGACGATCCTACACATGACAGCTCTAATCAAAAGATAATTATCGCAAACACTTTGCGGCACTAAATTGTTCATAATTCCGAGTGGGCTGCCTTTCCCTTTCCGGAGGGGGTCTCACCGGGCTGGTG
>NW_009732854.1:877-1507 GCF_000703405.1 Apaloderma vittatum | reverse complement strand
ACGTCATTGTCAGCACCGCCACGTCATTGTCAGCGCCACCACGTCATCAACAGCCGGTCACCAGCCACACCATCACGTCACCATCAACACCACCACGTCATCAACATCACCACATCATCCAAGCCCACCATGTCAACCACACCACGTCATCAACACCACATCGGCATCAATGCCACCACGTCATCAACACTATCACATTGTCAACCACACCACCACGTCGTCAACCGCACCACGTCATCAACGCCACCACGTCATCATCAACACCACCACGTCATCAACCACACCACATCATCACCACGTTGTCAACCACACCACCTCCACCACATCATCAACCGCACCACCTCCACCACATCATCAACCGCACCAACACGTCATCATCAACCCTACCATGTTGTCATCAACCCCACCACCACGTCATCCAGCACACCACCACGTTGTCATGAACATCACGTTGTCAAGTCCACCACGTTCTTCACACTACCACGTCGTCATCAACACCACCATGTTGTTAACCCCACCACGTCAACACCACCACATCGACACCACCACGTCGTCAACCGCACCATGTCAACACCACATCATCAACACCACCACGTCATCGTCAACCACACATCATCACCACGTCGTCAA
>NW_009732854.1:0-623 GCF_000703405.1 Apaloderma vittatum | reverse complement strand
CCGCCAACCACCCACCACCACCACGTCGTCAACCACACCACCATGTCATCCCCTCCACATCATCAACCACACCAACACGTCATCATCAACCCTACCGCGTCGTCATCAACCTCACCACCACGTTGTCATCAACACCACGTCGTCAAGCCCACCACGTTGTTCACACTACCATGTCGTCATCAACACCACCATGTTGTTAACCCCACCACGTCAACACCATCACAACATCAACCACAGCACCACGTCGTCAATTGCACCACGTCATCAACACCACGTCATCATCAACGCCACCACGTCATCGCCAACCACACATCATCACCACGTCGTCAGCCACACCACCATGTCATCACCCCCATCACATCATCAACCACACCAACACGTCATCATCAACCCTACCATGTCGTCATCAACACCACCATGTTGTTAACTCCACCACGTCAACACCATCACATCAACCGCACCACTACATTGTCAACATCACGTCGTCAACCGCACCATGTCATCAACACGTCATCATCAACACCATCATGTCATCGTCAATCACACCACGTCATCAACACGTCAACCACACCACCATGTCATCAACCACACCACCATGTCATCACCTCCATCACATCATCAAC
>NW_009732853.1:0-272 GCF_000703405.1 Apaloderma vittatum | reverse complement strand
TAGCGCATGGAGGACGCCCCACATACAATCGCCAACTGCCCTCTAGTGTGTTCATGGAAACCATATCTGGGCTGAGTTGTCACTCTGCACTTTGAGCACTGCAGCAGACATAGATGGTTTTGCTTTCTTTGACTACAGACAAGTGTGCCTTTGGGAGCACATACCAACCTATGAAAATTTTCCTCTGTCCATCTGTTGCACTCAGACAAGTGAAAGAGATGTGACTTTCCACATATGGGCGGATACATAGAGGTGGAGGTGCAGTTCATGAG
>NW_009732852.1:3111-3314 GCF_000703405.1 Apaloderma vittatum | reverse complement strand
TGGCCCGGGGAGCCGACTCCTCTCCAGCCCCTCTCAGAGCTGGCACCGCTCCTCGAGCACGTCCAGCCACCGCAAGGGCACAGCTCCTGCTCCTGTCACCAAGGTCATCCCCGTGCAAGACAAGCCACGCCAGCAGCAGGTTTAGGTTTGGGCTCCTGCTGGCAGAGCAGCAGCGGTCACAGCACGATGTCACCCGCACCCTC
>NW_009732852.1:363-3070 GCF_000703405.1 Apaloderma vittatum | reverse complement strand
CCGGCACCGCGGAGCCAGCGAGCAGAGCATCGTCTCCCCGAGTCACAAGTCACGGCCTTCCCCTGGACAGGAATATTTCGGTTAAATCTCAGGTGCTCACGGTGCTCTGCAAATACAGGCAGAGCTCTTCTTCCAGATAACCTTAAACTCGTGCAGTTTTCCCAGCTATAAAATCTGGTTTAATCAAAGTTGCAATTAAACCTGACAACCGCCTTGTGCACTCTCATAAATAAGATTAGGAGGAGCTAAAATTAGTCTAATTTAGTGTTAATCATTAATCCTTTTATCCACTCTTAATCCAATTTAAATGTCCACACAATGAGCTTGCACAAATTTTGTTAACCAAATTTAAAAAAAAATTGAATTAAATATTATTTAATTAAATCAACACAGCCAGAGTGCTGCTGTAAGAGGTGTTTGCCACAGGTGATTATCAGTTGCTTAGTTAAAATTATCCTGGGCTTTGTCCTCTCTCCCTACTATTTCAGCTCTTTGTACTTTGGGATTGCATGGACACCTCCATCTATATTTAACAAATAAAAAGTACCCTTCCGAGCCCTCAGGTTGCAAAAGAGACTTTCAAATAAAAGGTTCAGGAGGCATAGAAAAATCCTGCCTCAAAAAAAAAAAAAAAAAAGAAAAAAACCAAACCCAAACCACCAACCAACTTTTTTAGGCAAAATGTCACGATTCCAACACTTCAGGCTGACCTTTGCCTCTGGGATTGCGCACTGCGCAGGCAGCGCTGCCTCCGGGTGTTTGTGCAGGGCCTGGGACAGCTTAAACTGCTCCTTGTGCTGGAAGGAGGGAGCGCAGCCACCGCGGCCGGAGCCAGCAGCCTCACCAGCCGCCAGCCCGGGCTGGAGTTTCGGTGACCTTGAACTTTCCTGTCTAATCACCGTCTCCTCCAGCTATCTTTTCTGCAATGGTCATTTTTCAAAGCATTGCAGAAGAAAAGAAAAAAAAAACAAAACCACCATAGCCTGAATGCAGAAATCAGCTGCAACCTTTGCTGCCAAGCTGGCAGAGGAGATAAGGGCCTTTTATTTAAAGAAAAAAACCAGACACTGAAAAGGGATAGACAAGTGTTTAGCAACTTTTACAGCCAGTCTTGCAATACAATTTCCTAAGCACATTCAAAACTTGCAAAAAAAGCCCCAAGTTTTCACGGGCAGTTTCCATGGAAGGCTCTGCCTGCTGTGAATGCCCTCCCACCCGCGTGGGCGCTGCAGGGAAAACCTCCAGCCGCCCGCCGACGACGTGCGGGATGTGAGGAGCGAGGGCTGACTCACGGCTCCACACATGACCACAGCAGAGCTCAGCAAGGAAGGAAAAAAAACCCCAAAAAAACCCTAACACCAAGCTCAACAAATTCAAGCACGGTGCCCCTGAGCCCAGCAGCCTGCAGGGCATCAACGCCTGCAGCCCAGGGAGGGCAGAGGAGGGGAGGAGGACAGCACGGTCCTCGCCCGGAGGACAGCAATTCAGAATTTGGAATTGTGATCCCAACTCCAGTCAGACTTCAGGCTGGTTTTATTACAGAATCCGACAATAGTTTGGGTTGGAGGCAACCTTAAAGATCTTCTGGTGCAACCCTCATGGGCCAGTTCAGCGATATCAGGGCAGAATTGGGGCAGTATCACCTCGAAAGGTCATTTTTCCGAAGGGAAGGTGTTTAAATCCTCCAACAAGAACAGGGACTCGCTAACTAACACACACTCAGCAGTGCCCACACTTCTCAGAGATCTTTTTCTGCCCCTCTCCCACACCCTGAGACAAACCCACTCCTCAGCCCGGGCTGTGCCGCACAGACAGACGTGCCGGCTGCGGCACCGGCGATGCCACTGGGGCAGGAAGGGGAAATGTGGCACCAATTATTCACAGTCCAAGTTATTCCCGTCACAGAGAGGTTTCTTCCTGGTGAGCTGAGATAAAACCCAGCTCATGAGCATCAAACTCCCATTCCCTCTGCCACAATCTCTCCTTCCCGTGCACTGGGGGCAGGGAGTAAGGGAATCCCCCCTTTTCCCTCCCTGGCCTGAGGACAAGTGCCCTTCTGTAGTTTCTATACCCTGCCCTGGCGGAGCAATTCTCGTCATCTCGGCTACACAGATCCAACGAGAAATCCGTCCAGACACCATCAGCATCTGCCCCATGAAATCAGAAGCTGTAAATCCCAACAACGCCTTGTGGCTTTAGCGACTTCTCTAAGGTCAGGAGGTGCTGGAACGTACGTGGTCCCTCCAGCCGGAGCAGCACACGCGCCCCGATGGAGCCGCTGGTGGAGGCAGATGATGTAACCTGCTGCATGCTCTTGGTGCAATGCTCTGTGGCAGCAAGCCAGGGCAGAAGTGTGACAGTGCTGCCTTCTGGTTTTCCCCAAAAAGGAAATTTCCTGTCCCTTAGGTGAATCACAAGGAGTGACACACCGGGGTGTTACAGAGTTCCAGCATCACAGGTAGGAAAAGTGAAAAACAGGTTGCCTGTAACCTTCCGTCCTTTACGAATCTCTACTTACCCTCTAACTTCCACGGAGTCGCGGTGCTGTCACTCGCTGCACCTCTCTCCTGTCCAAGGGTGCCCTGTGCTGTGAGCCACCCGCAGAAGCCTTTAACCAGCATCTTCACACCTTGCCCTGGGCAGCGCCTTCCTTACGCTCTGCTACGGTGTTATTTTACCCACGAGGGAAGGAAGGTAAAAGCAGCCG
>NW_009732852.1:0-216 GCF_000703405.1 Apaloderma vittatum | reverse complement strand
CGGCAAGTTGTAGATAAGATCAGATCCCTCCCTTTGCAATCAGACTTCGGGGTAATTTTTTTTTTCTTTTTTTTTTGCGGGGGGGAAGGGTTTGAACAGCAAATTTTGCAAAAGGGGAAAAAAAAAAAAAAGTGGTTGGAGTTAGTTTGGTTTTTTGGAGTTGGTTTTTTTTTCTAGCCTGGCCAGATTAAGGGCAAGGGCTGCCAGGCCGGGGGA
>NW_009732851.1:0-1095 GCF_000703405.1 Apaloderma vittatum | reverse complement strand
CCTCTCTGGAGCTCACTGGCCCCGTGCACCCGCAGTGGTGCCTCCACCGAGCCAGGAAAGGTTCAATTTGCCTCGCTGCCACTTGTTAGCTTCTTTTTAACAACTGCAGACGCGCTTGCACAGTTCACCTCCCATGGACTGGTGGTCTCTAACCAAAGAGAGGGGTCACAGAGGGATCCTGACCCACGGGAGAGAGTCCAGGTGTGGGGCACTGGTGGGACTGGTGGGACAGGGCATGTCCAACCACCCCCACCTCAGCCAAGGAGAGGATACCGGACTGTTGCACCCCAGGAATGGGGTGTGAGCACACCACAGGCACCCAGCACCGCCTCGCCAGGCTTTGGGGAGTTCCTTCACCCCACACCCCTCCAGCCTCAACTTCTCACTGGGTCAAGGCTTGTCCTCTGCAAATCATCCTGTGGCTGTGCCGGCCCTTCCGCCACCTCCTGGGCTCAGCTAAACCACCTGCAGCGCCTCGGCATCGCAGCGGGAAGGGCTGTTTCTCACCTGTGAGGCTCCGTGCAGGTCTTGGTGTGGAACGGCGCCATGCACCGAGCTATGGATTTTGGATTTGCCTGACAGCCGTACTTTGCAGGGATACAGATGGGATTAGTACGCACTCTTACCTCCAAGCTCCAGAGCAAGATTAAAGAGCGGCAGTTATCCTGGGGAAAAGCTCTTGATCCCCAGTCCGAAGAGGACAGTTACTGTCACTTGAGGGTGACATCTCTTTCCTAGACACCCCCCTCCCCACCAAGCTGCTGCCACTATCTGCCTGCTTGGAGGCAGGAGCCGCAGCGGAGGAAGGTCCTGGTGGATGCAGGAGAAGGAGCCACCAACCTCCCGGGACACATGACGGGGAGAGGGCAGCCTGAGCTTGCCTGGGCTGTGGCCGTGGGCAGGGACTAGGTTCTGCTCCCACTCTGGTTCCTGGGATGAGGAGAGGTCTCTCCCATCCGTGTCTCGCACAAGCCACCTCCCCTGGACACGTGCATCTCCGAGGGGAGGAAGCACCAGCTTTAATCGCAGTGTGATTAAGCCCCTCGGGGTGCCAAGTGCGCCAAGTGGGGTGTGTTAGAAGGGGGGTGGCTGGTG
>NW_009732850.1:0-1240 GCF_000703405.1 Apaloderma vittatum | reverse complement strand
TAGCAGTCGCTAATGCTGCGTGGCAAAACGAAACAAAACCCAAACACATCGTAGCACACTGCATTCTAGCATCATCTTACATTACTCTGAAATCTGTATTATAAAAATATTTCTGGTTCGATCGACATATAGCAACCAAAAAGTAACTTAATCTACATCATATACATATATCCCTAATTAAAATAATAAAAAAAAAGCTCACCACACACCACTTTGCTGCAGAGGCAACATTTAGCTTTTTATGGATAAACATGCAGTTTTAAATAAGTTTATCAAAACAAAACTATTTGTCCCATCTATAACCAGTTTCATGTTTTTTTTCTGGGATTCAGTACAAAAGGTGCAATGACAGAACAGGGATTTTCACTGGAACAACCTTGGCTGGGTCCTTGTGAAAACAGTTTAGAATTTGAGGTTTTCATAGACCTCCAACTACTAATTCAGAGTAAAACCAACATGACTTTCTGGAAACTCGGAATATTATGGGCAACATACACTTTTCTTTCCCCCCAGAGAGCTTCACCCTAAGAGACGCTCAAGATTTATGTTTGTTTTTCCGGTGACACGCCCCAGTTGCAGTTGTCAGACACAGATTTTCTCAGATGTTTCTGAAACAATCAGTCTCACCACAGCTGCAGAAATACACAGAACCAGAAAAATCCCCCTAACATTGACATCTTTCCTTATTTTGGCACCTTCGCTGTTCACAGGTGCGTTCTGGGCTTCAAACAAACAGCCCTCCCCGGGCATCCAGGGCTTTGGGGGAGGGAGGGGTCAAGGAGGAGGTTTTTGGGGGAGTTTGGATTTTTTTGGGGTTGTGGTTGGGATTTTTTTTTTTCCTAAATTGCAAAGCTTACAATTTTTCACCTGGTGCAACAGTAGGCCCATCTGTTCTTTTTTCTGTCCTCATCCAGAGCGGGTCATCTCTCGATCCTTGGTTTGTCTACGACAGGACGAGATCCTTCCCCATCCCTCGGATCACCCTCAAGCCCTTCCAATCGCCCCCAAAGGAGCCTGGTGCAGCATAACCCAACAAAAACCTGATTTCTTCCACACGGTTCAACCTTAAAAATCCAGCCCCTCCTAAAGGAGCCATCTCCTCGTCTCTAGGCACCCTCTGAACATCAAGTTTTCACTGCCTCTTAACGTCAAAAAGAACAGCACAAAATCCTTCAGTTTAACCTAGAAAAAAACCAACTGAAAAAAGCTATATACAACTCGACATAAAAGGCAAAAAAGG
>NW_009732849.1:591-2760 GCF_000703405.1 Apaloderma vittatum | reverse complement strand
CTTGGCATTTGGGGGGGTCACTCTCCTCAGGAGACCCATTAGTCTCATCTCCCTGATGACACATGTCCCCCTGGTGAGGGGGCAAGGATGCCCTGTGGGAATGTGGGTTGGGGTTTTTTTTAGGGGGGTGGGTGTCCCTAACGGTGCCCCCTCGCAGGTGCAACACGCAGGACTACACGCGGCACAAGGGCACACGCTGCGAAGCCATCGTCACCGACTTCCAGGTGATGTGCGTGGCCGTGGGCTCGGCCGCCCTCGTGGTGCTGCTGCTCTTCATGCTCACCGTCTTCTTCGCCAAGAAGCTCTACCTGCTCAAGACGGAGAACAGCAAACTGCGCAAGACCAAGTGAGTGTCCCCCCCTCCATCCTTCCTAAAACCGTCCCCAACCGTTCCGGGGTGGCACCCCGAAACCCGACTGGGACGAGGTGACAGTGGGTGGGAAAGCTCCTGGTGGCCCTGCGGGGACGTGGCTCATGGCTGCGGCTCCATGGTTAATCCTTTAAAGCGGCTGCTGACTGGTACCAGTTAATCTGCCGCGCTGGGAGCTGAGTCCACTGGCTGGACGCGCCGCGTTGCACAGAGGCCACCACGGATGGTCCCCTCTGTGTCCCCGGAAAGGGGGTGACATGGGCGAAGGTTGGGGGTCACCTCCCAGCCCTGGCGATCGCTGCCTACCTCCGGGAACCGGGGAGGAGAAAGCCCTCCCAGCCTGGATCCCTAATGAGCTTTTAATTAGTGTTTGGGAGTGCCAAATGTAATTAGCAGGGAAGCTCCGTGCCAGCCCGTGGGGCTCCGCTCTCCCCGGAGCTCCTGCCTGCTCCGGGCTGCCCTCACTGCAGCCGGGGTGCTCGAGCCTGAACCCCCAGGTCTGGGGACATTTAGCCCCTCCCAAAATGCTACAGCTGGGGGCATTAGCCCCCAAATCTCCATCCCTGGGGACATTTATCCCCCAAACTTCCAGAGCTGGGAGCATTTAGTCACCTGAAAATCCTTGGAGCTGGGAGCACGTGGCCCCAAACCCTGCAGAACTGAGGATTTTTAGCCCCTAAATCCCCAGATGTGGGGGCATTTCAGCCCCCAAACCTCCGTCTCTGGGGACAATTAGCCTCAGACTTTCATCCCTGGGGACATTTCGCCCCAGACCCCAAAGCTGGGGACATATATCCCCAAATCCGCAGAGCTGGGACCATTTAGCCCCCACATCTGGGAGCATTTACCCCCTAAACCTCCCAGATTTGGGGGTATTTAGCCCCAAACCCTCCATCCCTGGGGACATTTAGCGCCCACACCTCCATCGCTGGGAGCATTTACCCTCCCAACACCAAGTTCACCCCAAAACTCGGGCAGGGGTGCGGAGGGCTGCTCGTGGGCATCCCCAGTCTCATCACCGCACTCTCCTCTCCCCGCTCCGGCAGATACCGCACCCCGTCTGAGCTGCACAACGACAACTTCTCCCTCTCCACCATCGCCGAGGGCTCCCACCCAAACGTAAGGAAGATTCGCGGCACCGTCCCTCCCGCCCCCAACTCTCACTCGCCGTCCTACCTGTGTCCCTCTGTCCCATAACATCACGTCTGGGTCCCACCCCCAGTCCTGGTGCTGCCTGGAGGGGTTGGCATCACCACCAGCTTCCTCTGCACCCTCCCATCCCCATCCCACTTCCTCCCTTTGCGGTTGGGTCCTGTCATGCTCCGAACCAGACCCAGGCCAGGCACGGGGTCAGCGTCACCCCGCTGTCCCCCCCATCCCCGTCTCCCCTCGCCGCGGGGAACCACAACCCAGAGCTGCCTGGTGCCTTTGGCTCAGCGTGTGGGTGACGGGGGCAGCCGCGCTGGCGTTTTCCGGGAGGGGACGGCTCCAGCCGACGATGCTCCCGGCCGTGCTGGGGCAGGACCAGCAGATGACACTGGAGAACGAAACACCCCGAGATGCCGCTGGCAGGGTCAGGATGTGGCCGCCTGCATCCCTCCTGCCCTGGGGCTGCTTTTTCCAACCTCGTGTCTTTCGAATCGAAACAGAGAGAAGCAAAGGGCTGTGCCGAGCGCGAGCCAGAGGAGGAGCGTAGGTCCCTCCAGCCTTTGCCTTAGCCCACCACCGGTTTCCCCGTCTTCCGACCGCCTTTAGCAGCCATAGCCTCTGCCCCCGCTCAGCCCGGCCACCCCGGCAGG
>NW_009732849.1:0-524 GCF_000703405.1 Apaloderma vittatum | reverse complement strand
CTTGCTGGGGTCTGACCCATCCTGGCACTCGGAGGGCTCAGTCGCGCGGCAACACATGGTGCCCGGGACACGACGCACCAAAGGTGTGGATGGGACAGCGGGGACGACACCCCTGGGAAAGGATTTTTTTGGGGGTTGTGCCATGCAGCCCCTCCAACGGGTGATGATGCCCGTCTCCTGGGGTTTGCCGTGGAGCCGAAGGCACGACCCTGGAGCAGCTGGGAAAGGCTCCCAGGGTCACCTCTCTGAAGGTCACCGCCCCCTAAAAATGGGGTTTTCCCATCCCTGAGGTGTCTCCATCCATCGCTGCGCACCAGGAGCTCTTCATCACCACGACCTGTCCCAGCCTTGCGGCCCCTCGTGCCGGGGCTCATCCCGCCCTGACGGCGACGCCGGGACCGTCCAGGCACAGACGTTACCCAATGGTGGCCAGAGCTCAGCCCCAGCTCCGGGGAGGGGGCTACCCTCCCCATGGATATGGGACAAACTTGGGGTGCAGCCAAGCTCCGGAGGGGACGTCGGGA
>NW_009732848.1:3807-5108 GCF_000703405.1 Apaloderma vittatum | reverse complement strand
CTGTCTCCCATCACATCTCACCCGCAGTCCTGCTCCTCCTCCATGACCCCCCCGCGATGCCTTTGTGTCCCCCTCCCCACCTGGGACACAGGAATGAGGGAGAACCCCCAAATCCCAGCATTTTTCAGGGGGGGCAGACAGAAGCCATCCCCAGGCCATCCCTGCCCTCGCTGGCATGTCCTGGCTCCGTCCTGGTGCTGGGGAGCCGGAGAGCTCAGCTGGAGGAAAATACCCGCTGACATCAAGGTTATGTAGTCCTGGGCTGACAAGATGGATTATCTCCCGCAATCCATCATTTCCCTGGCTCCCGTTGCATTTTTCCTTTTGCTCTTTTTTGTCCTCGCTTTCTTTCTTTCCTTTCTCTCTCTCTCTCTTTTTATTTTTTTTTACTTTCTCGAACAGAAAACGTTTTCAGCAACTGCAATAGCCACCGAGAGCTGCTGTAAAGCAGGCACAGGAATCTGTCATTTTTATTTGGCTGGGTCTGATATTAGGTAAGCTCGGGCCGTAAATCCTACGACCTTGGGAATTAAATAATAACAATAATAATACTAATGAAATCCCACGTAACTCCCCGCTCAGAACTGCCCCTCTCCTGCTTTGGCAGGTGGGAAAGGGCTGTGATGTTTTTCCTGGTAATTAAGACCACGATGGGCTCCCATGGAAACGCTGCGGATGAGGGGGTGGCCAGCGGCTGGGGGGGTCACTGCCCTCCCACTGCCCTTCTCCAGCCCCCGCGGTGGGGGACCCGGTGTTCGGGACCGGGGTGACGATGCCAACCTCGGCCAGGGGGGGTTTGCCTCCAGCCTTTTGCTGGTGAGACATTTTGCTCGGCGAGTGTTTCATTTTGACATTTCCTAAAGAAAATTCCCTGACTTTTTGTCTCACGGTGGCATTTTTCTTTTAAAGCCAATATATCAAACCTCTAACAAAAGCCCGGTGACGGGGAGGCGAAACATCTTCTCTGCGCTGAGCAAAGCACCTGGGGCACCTCGCTCCTGCTGCTCCTACGGCCCCCCAACTCCCTTTTTCCTCCCCTTTCCCTGTGGCTCGTGGTTTCTGGGGTGACGCCACCCAGGCTGGTGGGGCAGATCCTCAACCTGATGATCCTTATGGACCCCTTCTGAGCTGAGATATTCCATTTTACAGCCTCGTGGCGTGCTCGGGGACGCGGCGAGCCTGGAGCCAGCCTGGCAGAGCCAATAACTAAAGGGGAAAGTCGACCGATTGCTTTAATACGGAATAATTCTATTGGAGTGACTCTGACTGTCAGCAGCTCTCATTAAATGCAGGACTGGCAG
>NW_009732848.1:3450-3679 GCF_000703405.1 Apaloderma vittatum | reverse complement strand
AGGCAGTGGCTGAGTTCGAGCTTTTGGATTGTGCCCTGGGTGAGGCCGAAATGAGTCGCAGGGAATTTTCGCAGAGGAAAATGCAAATTTAGGGAACGCGAGAGTTTTCCTTTTGCCCGATGGCAGCTGCTGAGGGAGCGATGGCGGCACTGGGCCTGTCAGTGAGCGGTGATGGAGGCACAGCCCCTGACTGGGGGATTTATTCCACTGCGAATTATTTGGCTGGGAG
>NW_009732848.1:497-3300 GCF_000703405.1 Apaloderma vittatum | reverse complement strand
CCCCCCTGCCACTGAAGCTATTAAAAATCTAACAAATGCGCTAAATTAAATAGCACTTTTGCACATATTAAATGGACCTCCTTGCAGTAGGCCGGGAGGCTGCTGAAGCCCCATGATGAATGTGCCTGGGCTGCCGCGACGGAGGGTCTTGAGGCTGCCGGGAGAACGTGTGTCCCCTCTGAGCCGCGAGCATCCCCTCCTGTCCAACCCATCTCGGGGTGCAGAGCTCTACACCGGTGCTCAGGCACCTCCAGAGACCCCCTGAGGGCTGTGCTGGGGCTGGCAGGCTTGGGATTCCCCCAGTTCTCCGGCAAAGGGGGAGCAGAAGACTTTGCTGCAGGTTTTGGGGTGCTGGGGTGTTCACCACCCCCACCCAGTCCCATCCAGACTGTGGCTCTGTCCATCCCTGGGGCTGCCGTAGCCCACAGGGTACCCAGCAGAGCTGTGCAAGCTCCCCATTTATAGCTCCCAGTTTCAGATGTGTTGGCAGACACTCGGCGGGTTGCAATTATCGTTGAACCCTCCGGCTGGAGGCATCACCTTGCTCGGCGGACTGGCCGAGCCCGGGAGCCCTGGCTGTGACCCGGCATCACCCCTGGTCACCGCGTCGTGCCATCCTCTGCTGGGACCTGGGCTTAATTAATCTTCTGTCGAGTGGAGAAGTGGTAATGGTCCCGGAGGAAGCTGGAGAGATGATTGTGCTGGAGTGAGACAAAAGAGAACAGTTAGACTGTGACAGCTGATATTAAAATGACTACAACTCACTTCATCCCCCCAGTCAGTGCATTATATTCCTTATAAATAATGGGTTACTCCAGGTTAACTGTCTGTTGCTGCATTCCAATTGTTGATATTTAATTAGCTCTAAAATTAAAGTGTTCTTTTATTGCCCTGCCATTAAAACTGCTTTATTTCTAATTGATTGAGATTAAAGTGTCTCCTCTCCATCCCAGCTCCCCAGTGCTGGAGGAGGGCGCAGCGCCGGGGGCAGGTTTGGTGGCAGCGTGTGACACCGGGAGGGGTGACAGAGGAGCAGAGGGGCTGCCCCGAGCCCTGTTCCCCAGGGAGGGTTAGGGGAGGCTCTTTTCCCTCATCCCTTCCCCACCACCTCTGCAGACACCAGGAGAAGTTCCCAGTGCTGGATCCTGCAGAGCCCTGGTTGCAATCACTGGCAAATTAACGAGCATCCCTTTTCCCCAGCCATTGGCATAAATGAACCACGACGGGGAGGCAACGGGCAGGCACCGGCGCTGCTCCAGGTCTCACCATCTCCGCGATACCTCACCCCCATCGCCTTCATTGAAAATCACCCCAAAAAAGCTGTTCCTGGAGTGAGCCGAGGAGGGCTGCAGGCACTGACGTACCTGTGCCAAAGGGTGCAGCGTGTCTGAGTGCCGGGACAGGAGCTTCTTCCTACGTCTCAATATCAGGAGGAATTATGACCCATCTGACGGACCTGAGACGAAATCTATCAGCCTGAAGTGGGCATCAGGTGCTGTTAAAAAACCTACTTCACATCTTGCTCTAAGCTTAAACAGCTCTTTAAAAAGCTAATGCATAATTTAACCAGAGCAATTTAACGCAAGAGTCCTCCCGGGGACAGGCACGGAGGTGCCCAGGCCGTGGGAAACTCTGATTTGGGAGAAGCAGTGTCTGTATGGCCGGCTGAGCATCCCTCGGTGTCACCCAGCCCCTCCCTGGCTCCGTGGGTGAGCTCTGGGAGATCAAACATCCTTAAAAGATGCCTGGCTCAGCAACGGAGCTGTCTTACAGATGGGGGGAGGCTGGTTTTGGGGGTGAAACCTGGGGACCCCACAGCAAACTGTAACCACCACCTGCCGGGCTAAATGAATGAGCGCGGTGACGGAGCATGTTGGCATAAATCGGAATAAATGAGGACTCTTGGTCCAGCTACTTGGCAACCCTTTCACTGGGGGAACAGGGAGGAAGAATAAACATGATGGGCGAGGAGAATCTCGGAGGGATCCGGGCAGCTTTGCCTTCCCAAGCTCCCTCACGGTGCTTTGCCGAAAGGACACGGGTGCTGGGATTGGGGCGACTGGGGTGGGCGAGGGGTCCTTGTAGCTCCAGGGGTCCGGGCAGCACCTCCCGCCACCCTAAAACCCCGCACAGCTCTTGCACCAGCTCAGCGGAGCCGGGGCCCCGTGCCTGCGCCGAGCAGCCGGCGTGACATTTGGTAAATGCCAGAGCCATTTGTAAGTGTTTGTTTCCCTGGGTGCTCCATCTATTATGCCGCAGCTATTTGCCCAACAGCCCTGCACGCTCCCTTGGCTGCTGGAGGGGTTCTTTAGCGGTGGCAGAGCACACCGACAGGGCTGGGTCCTGCAAAAACTCACCACAAAAAGTCTTCCCCAGCAAAGAATAAGAGGAACTGTTGTATTTCATGCAGCTGAGCTCAGGCTATTCTGAGAAAACATGACTTTTAAGGAAAATAAGGTTCTTGGCTCTTTTTACAAACTGACCTGCAGCCATGCCTTGGCTTTCCGTGGGGCAGAGTAGGGGAGGGGGATCGGCTGGGACCAGCCCCACCACCCCCCAGGTGCACGAGGACCACGGTACGCGGTGCCTCTTTCATGTCAGCCCGTCGCCAAAGCACTTGGGAGAGTTAATAATAGAATAGCAGTGAATTAAACGATGAATAATGGAGAAGGGTAATAGAAATAATAAATAATATATTTACAGACTTGCAGTCCTGCCCCAGCCCGCTCCCAAGGACCGGACTTATGGGTCCCCATGGCCATGGGCATGGCCAGTGGCACCCTGCGGCTCCGGGCCGCCCCGG
>NW_009732848.1:0-355 GCF_000703405.1 Apaloderma vittatum | reverse complement strand
CTCGCTGAGCCATCTTTTCACGCTCCCTGGCTCCTCAACAACTCGCTCTCACTTGACTGTAATCCCCAAACGCTTTAACGGTGGTTTCTTTGCGAAGCGGTGCAGGCAGTAGCCAGGGCTGCTCTTCCTCGCCTTGGCAGATGGGGGGCTCAGGGGGTGAGCGGGGTGACCTGGGGGTCCCCTTGCCCATGCTAAGCCAGGCAGCGGGTGGCAAGAGCGTGGGGCAAGGTGATTGCTGTGATGCCCTCGCCAGATTGATGGCAGGGAAGGTGTGTTTGCTGGCTGGAGAGGTGGGTTGTGGCTCTCACTGCCCCACCGTGCTCAGAGCTGTGCCGGGGAGGGGGCTGGCAATGCT
>NW_009732847.1:39080-70557 GCF_000703405.1 Apaloderma vittatum | reverse complement strand
TGAGGATCGCTTCCACGTCCCCGCCGTTCCGTTGGGTTTCGTTGGAAGGGAAAGGGAGGAAAACGCCTTTTGGATCGCTTCCCTCGGAGGCCTTTTACGACCGTTCTTATGCTGTCTGGGAGTTTTGTTCAGTCCTGTTTAAAGTGGCCAGAAGCTAGAGTGCCAGGCCTTTCCTGCAGCGAGATGTTCACCGAGTGTAGGGCTCACTGTTAACTCTTGGCACTTCAGTCTCGATTTGTGATAGATGACTTCTTTCTCACTAATAATAGTTGGCCACTTGAAGCAACTTTTCCCCCTTTTCATATTCTCTTTTCCCTAAATCCCATTATTTATTAATGCATTTATTATTATTCCTAGAGTATTTGTCTGGTATTGAAGTGCCCGGGACTTAGAAAATATCCGTGTGTAAGGCAAGTGGATTATGTGCAGGTATATAAAAACCAGGAGTGATTGTGCAATTGGCAGATGTTCACAGAATTACAGAATGTTAGGGGTGGGAAGGGACCTCAAAGGATCATCTAGTCCAACCCTTCTGCCAAAACAGGATCACCTAGAGCAGGTCATACAGGAACATGTCCTGGTGGGTTTTGAATGTCTCCAGAGACGGATGTCAATAGCTGCCATCTTGGTATTACTTGCTCATTATCCCCAACTCTTAATTTTTTCCAATAACTAAATCTCGGTGATGGTCACTGAATCACAATCTTGTATGGGGCACTTTGCTGGGTAATGCTGTTTCTTTTCTCTTCTAACCATGACAACAATTTCCTTGCAAAATGAAACCAAATATGAGGAGAGAGCTGGCATGCTATTGGCATAAACCTTCATCTTGTGCTGCTTTCAGCACTGGAGTCAAATGGGATGGAATCTCCATGCTGTTTTGATTAATTAAACAAAGACTGAGAAAGCTTTAAAGTTACACGAAGGACTAAAATACAAGTTAATTACTATTTCTGTCAGATAAGTCTTGCTCTATAACCAGCTCATGTGGCTCCTTCTTAGCAAAACAAATGACACTTTACAGGATTGTTTTACAGGTGGGTTTTATGTGAGAGCAATTTGTGAATTTTTGTTGCTCTTGTTTTATTAAGTTAATTGTGGTAAACTGAATGTTGGATGTTGTATAACCTTAAATTCAAGCAAACAATCAAAAACCCAGTCATAGAATTGGGGGATGGGAGAGACTCTTAAATTTCCTGTGAAACTTCCTAGTGCTCAGATACGTCCCAGGTTATGTACTTGGGCCAGAATTACTATTCTGGAACTCTGTCATTCATTTAGGGTTTCAGGAAGATGATACTGAGAAAAGTCAATAACCAATATAAGGGTTTGCTAAACTTGTATTTAAGAAGACTAGTTCGAATTTATATACATACCTTTTCTTTCTGACATAAAGTCTTAATTTTAGCTTCCAGTTGCAAAAAAAAAAATTGTTAGTTTGAATAAGCTGGTTCAAATTAACGATGCTATGATATTAAAATATATTTTAAAAACTGAATTCTGTGAAATGACACATTGGCAGGTTCATAGCTTATTAAAATACTTGATTTTAAAATGCATTGTGCTACTTGAAGAGCATTCCATTTTTAAAATAGAAGTGTTCAATTAGCTGGCTGGTAATCTAACTCAGATTCCATGAATATATTGCTTTCCAGCTTTACATGTTAAAATTGTTAAAGGCATAAATGTGCCGAAAGAAATAATTTCTGCTTGGAAGGAGTGTAAATAGAATTGTCAGTTAAATGCTCTCCTTAGTTTTATTTTGTTTCAGTGTAACTTACCAAGTGCAACTGAATTATTTTTCTAAAAAAGTAACATAGACAGGTTCTCTTGAATATTACATGCCGCTACAGTCTCCTGTAGAAAATAGCTGCAGGCAACAAACCACTTGAAAGTGTGCGCTCTTGTTGGTGGGAGCAGCTACATTAGACTTGGTCAGATCATGAAGTGATGTTAGCACATCAGAGCATTATGAACTTTTTTAAGATTAAATTGCTCTTTGTCACTCACAGTTCAAATTTAGTATGGGTTGAGAGTCCTCATTTGTCATTTTCATTTGTGGTGTTACCGTCTCAGTTGTTTTGCTGCAGGCAGATATTATACGAGAGATGAGTTTTTCTGAAACTTGTGTTCCAGCATAAACAAGTTGTATATTTTACAGAAACCTTAAATGCATTGGTTGCTTATTTTCACCAAATGAATCCCCAAAAGTAAGCAAATAGTTGTACTGGTTACTTAGGTTTCTCAGTTTTGTTACTGGAATGCGCTGTTTTGTCAAATGAGATGAGGTTTTGAACTCGGTGCAGTCTCTGCCTACAGTTTAACCTGTAATAACTTTAAAAACTTAGGAAAGTATATGTGTGAATTTTCAAAATGCTACTGTTGAGGTTTTAGTGGTGATTTTGGTCTTTTTCTTTCTTTTTTTTTTTAAATTTTTTCTTTTGTGTGTGTGTGTAAGGAATTAAAACATACTGGAAAAGGAACGTGTGATAGATTTTGTCTCTGTCAGCTAGATGCTAGAATTTCCAAGAGCTTCATCTGCTTCAGTAATTGTCTTGTAATGGAAAGAAGTGATTGATAGCAGCCATCAACATATCAGTTTAATATTCTTAAATAAGCTCTGTTCGCTTTCTCAGTATCACATAAAACATTCACATTATGAAAACTTCAGCTTCCTTACAGGAGGATCATTGACAAAGAAGGAAGAATGAAGTGGTAACTTAGTCCTTGGGAAACTGAGGTGAGCAGGGAACTGGGGTTTAGGTTGGAAAATAGGAAGCTTATACACAGTAGATCCGTGGAGGAATGGAAAGCTTTTTTCTGCATGCATCACAGAAACTTATATGGTGACATATAGGCTTATTGCCTTGGCTTAAATTCAGTGCCATCCAGCATTTTACATCACCTCCACCTTTAAAGTCACAGGGTAAGTAAGGATGGGAATGTGCTGAGGTCCCATGGCTCATCGGTCACTGGCCCTGGCAGTTCTGCGGTTTGATTTGCTCTGGTCGTCTTCGTGACTCCTGACCCTTGTGTCGTGTTGGCTACAGGCGGAGGTGGAGCTTAATGCTTGTAGCCAGATTAAATGTTCTGATTATAATACCTCCCTCCCAGGAAGGAGTTCATAGTGTGCGAGGTACTCGCTGCAGTCTGGTCAGGTTGGGTCTCCTTGGAGTGAGGGGTGGGTCTGGCGGTCAGCGAGGTGTGGCTCTGGGGGCGGTCAGTGGGGTGAGAGGTGACCTCAGCTGCACCGCCCCCCCTACCCCGCAGAGGGCGCTGCGGAGGGCCTGGGGGGTCTTCGGGGGAAAGTTGTACTTGGTGGGGGGTGAGGTATGAGGAGATGGGGTTTTGTTTAGGAACAAAGGAAATTTGAGAGTGAGAACCTTTTGGTAACGTTTGCACTATTACATCAGCATAAGGGACACTATTGCTCTAGCATTTGTTTTTTTTCCCTAAAAGACTGCTTTCTGACCTAAGCCAGTTATACTCTTCCAGCATTGTGTGAACAGATTTCACCTTTGAAGATTAGGAAAAGAAAACACCCGGCTCTTGAAACATTGTGTATCTTTGTGGTTTAAGGGCAAGCCTTGAAATCTGATGTGTCTTTTAACAAGGTCAGGTGTTTAGTTATGAGTTATACAGTGAAAATCTGTTTTGAGAGTTGGAGATAAAGAATGTGCTTTTAATTGTAAGTTGTTTTTATTAGAATTTATTTTCTTTAAGTTTTTTCCTGTTGCAGTTCATAAGAATCTGGTGGAGTTGGAATTTTTTTTGTTTTTTGAGAGTAAATATGAAGTAAGGTAAACTTATGAAGGTGACCCTCATTTAGATCACTGTGGGCAAGTGTAGGTCTAATACTGACTTGTTCACATCTGGAAGCTTGAAGGACTGTTGTCACACTGTTGGCTTCTGTCTTGAAGAAAATGTTCAGATGTAAACACAAAACCTACGTTTTTTTCCCATGATCCTCTCATTTTGGTGGCTGGTATCACTAAGTCTAGATCAGAGTCCTAAATTTGATGGGTTATGCCTTTGCAATATTTCACAGTATACTGTATCTCTTTTTAATATATCTGTATCTCCAAGTGTTGCATTATGAAGAAAATCTCAGATCTGTGACATCTTGAGTAGGGAAGAAGGGAAAGCAAGATGAATCTTTTCTTTCATCTCACAAACATTTTTCCTCAACTGGTCAGATCTGACGAAAGATCTGACATACAGTTTTAGAGATGGGTGTGGGAAAATTTGATCTGCTAAAATACCCCCTTGGCTTTCATGGCAGTTACCTTCTAGACTTTACTGGCTACGGACTTGCATGGAGGAGCACAGGCACTGTCTGTTTAAACTAATTTATCCCAATTTGCGTCAGAAGTAAAGGATGTATAGGCCTACATTTGTATGCAGTTACCTTGCGTTGCTGTGACTTCACAGGGAAATTCAATTAGCTGTCATGTAACTGCTTTATGCAAGTACACACTTTGGGTCCAGGTATGCACTTTCTTCTTGTCTGTTTTGTATATTTTTTAAATTGTACAACTAGCTGTAACTTCCCCCTCCTGAAGACCTATTTCTGTAAAAGAATGTAATCAGAAGAGTGAATAGATGCTAGAAGACTGGCATATGTTGGAAGGTGTATGTGATCTGTAATTGAGAAGTTAATCATAATACTTACCCAAAACTAAGTACCTAGAGATGAGTGTGTTGTATGTTTTTGGTGGTTGGTGTTTATTTGGGATTTTTCTTTGTGTATGTTTTTGTATGTTTGGTTTTTGTTTGCTTTGGGGGCGGGGGGGGGGGGCGAAGGGGGCTTTTTTTTTGGTTTTGTATGTTTGGTTTGGTTTTTTTGAGGGGAGAGATGAGTATTTTACTGTCTTTTGGCTCTGATGATTTACTAGTCCTACTCTTGTACAACCTTTTATGCATTTTAGTTTTCTATGCTTTTATTTCAGTAAAGGTTAGTCGTTGGATTAGTGTGAGGGAGGGGGTCTCTGGCTCTAGAAGTCTATGGAAGGATACTTGTTTTCTACAGCAGTTTTTGTTAGTACTTCTGTGTTGCTTCTAGAGAGGAAAGTATTTTTGCATCTGTTCCCATTGTTCTAGGGCTGATAGGACAAGCCAATGACTTTTGTCTGTGTTTTGAAAAATACCTGAAATGGTGCAAACTTCAGGAATGTGTGTTTTATTTAGTTGGGACTGCATTCCAAAATTGACTTCCAGTAGCTGTCAAGGTGTGGTTCTGTCCAGTTGAGTGAGCTGTGGGTGATCTGCAGGACAACTCACCTGACCTGCAGGTTTCCTCCGAGGTTCTCCTTTCTCCAGTGGCTGCAGTCTACATATGGCAGTGCTGTGCATATGACAGAGAAATAAGAAGTAGAATTTATGTGGACTATTGCATCTTGACTTAGGGTGAAGAATACAATTTAAATAGAGTTGAGAAGGGAAGACTGTAGTATTAATAATTTAAGGTTAATAATATAAGTATTTTAAAAATTTTGTTGTTTTGCACTATTTTGGGATGTGAGTTATATTCTTACAGGCAAGTTTTAGTTTGGTGTGCTGCAATATGCTGTTTTATTTTGTTGGTGGTGTATGTACGTGTTTGAAAACTATATCCAAAATACTTAACTCCATATGAAATGAAGTTTTGCATTGTAGGTGCACAGTTGTGTCCTACAAATGGTGCAACCATGAAAAAAATATTTGTGTTCTAGAACAGAATTTTATAGGATGGAAAGGCCCTGTGAGGTCTAGTCCAACCTCCTACTTAAAGCTTGTCCAGTTAGACCAGATTGCTCAGGACTTTGTCCAGTCAAGTTTTGCATATCTCAGAGATTGAAGTTTCCACAGTCTCTCTGGCAGCCTATTACGCTATTGTTTTTAAATTTTAGGTCTTAAAATGAGCTTAAATTACTGTGAAGATTCATGCCATTCCACATGCCGGTGTATGTTTGGGAAGTATTCCTTGGTGGTGGAGGCCTGGGAAGTAATGACCTGGTTTAGAGCTGAGTGGTGGTTTTCATTGGGAATTATTGAAGAAGAGAGAGGTGAATGGCTGCAGAGTGACTTGGTGCCTATTGTCCTCTTCTTTCTGATTGCATTTACTGTATTTATTCTGCTGCTGTCCACGCTCAAGCTTCACTCCTATGTCTACGTCAAGGTCTTGTAAATAGAACTTTCCTTCCTAAGCGTTTACCGGTTCACCTAAGTGTCATTCACACACTGATCAAAAAGATTCTTCTTGCAGTTTTCATGTTTAAGCAGTGATATTTTTATTCTTTCCCATAAGTATTATTTCTAGAAATCTACAGTTCATTTGAAACTATGGTAACCAGAAAGGAAAGCTGCACAAGTAGCTCTTGCATCTGTGCTATAGGTCTGTTGTTACTTGCCTAATAAACAATTGGCCAAAAGAAGGTGAAACTGGCTTTTGCATATTGATTTATCAAACATAAATGACTTATTAAGACAAATACTTCAATGTTAATGGAAAAGTATTGTGTAGTTTATTTTGTTTGTGGTGGGTTTTTGCCGTGCGTTGTTCTGGTTTGTTGTTTTTTTTTGTTTTTGTTTTTTTTTGTTTTTTTTTTTTTTTGCATGTGCTGCTGAATTACATTTTTGCCTTCAATACTCCATGTTCAGGATGCTCTTGTTTTATTAAGTGAGGCTCCATTTGACTTCATTTAAGCTGTGTTTCAAAACTGATGCATTTATATTATGTGCTTCATTTTGAAAATGTTTATGAATTAAAAAAATATTTCTGATGCAGCATTGTGTGTGCTATAGTACTACTCTACTGTGAAATAGAACAGATTTTGTAAACGAGAAGACCCATGCCTTGACAGTTGAAAAATAAGCCTTTAAGCATTTTATTTCTCTTGCTGAATTGTGTTGTCTTTCTGGTTATACCACTCAATTTCTATTCAGCAATGCAATGATTTTATGGAAGTTGTGTACTTAGAAAAGAGTATATTTGTGCCTTGGAGCAGTAGTCACTGCTGAGCAAAAATTTTCAAAGGTGGCAAGACACAGGCTGCGTAAATCAGTATGATATATAAACGTCAAATATTTTTTAGAAACTTTCAGTTCAATAACACTATGGATAGAAGAAAATACTCTTAAGTCGCCCTATTCATATGCAGTAGGTCAGGCACTGAGTGTTCATATTCACCTCCAAATGCAGTAGCAATCTGTAAAACTGATTTCTCTGTTTTTTTTTCCTTTTTTGTGCCAAGAGGGTATAAACTGTGTGAAATGTACCTTGCATTCAAAACTGGTTAGAGAAGTTTAGTTTAGAGAGGATTTATGCATTCTTGCGTAATCCTACAAATGGTCTCCTGCTGTTATCTGCTACTTTTCTACCTGAGCTTACTCTTAAAAACCATTTGGGCAATATGCCAGTTTCAAAAGTAATCTCCTAATCTATGTAGTGATCTCTGTTTTTATCTTTTTTTTTTCCCTGAAATGATACATAGTCTGTCACAGATCAGTTAGAGCTCTGCAAGAAAATTCAGGACTGCTGTTGATTTGCGTTAATTTATGCAGGTAGGAAGATCATGTACATTTTTGTTTGGCTTTGGTCTGTGCGCTGGTTAGAAGTTTTGCACGTGAATGAGATGGAAACGGTAAGAGAGGTTTTAGGAATTGAAGAGTTTCATCCCCTCAAGATTTTTTTCCAGCCTTAGCATGGTTAATCAGATGTTGTCAAAACCCTGCTAGACCTCCGCCTTCAGTTGGATGCTTCCCAGCCTGTTGTGGTTAGATCTCATTATGAGCCTTTGCACTCTGGAGCTCTCCGTGATCTGTGGAAGCTGCAGTGCCAGTTGTTGTACACGAGATCTGTCTGTGGCCTTTTTGTGGAATGTGGACCATCCTATGCAGTGATTGTAACTCCCATCCCTCCCAAATCATCTCCTTCCTAGCTTCTGAGTTTTTGGGGGCATGCTGAGGCTACAAGTCTCATCTGTTGGAGTACCTGATAGTTACACTAGACATACCCTTTTTTATTCTCATAAAATATTAATATTGTCCTTCTGAGAGTCTGAGAAAGAGACCAAATAATGCCTGAACACATTGCCTGCCTCTCTGCATTTCTTTAGGCTCAGTTCAGAGCATTTTGTTTTCTTCTGCTCTTAGAAGAAAATTTGCAGAGTATTTTTTATGATGTGGAATCCTCTGATTCTTTTTCAGCTGGCTGAGATACTGGCTTTGTTCTTTAGGTGTTCGGGAAGAGGTTTACTGTTGATTGATCAGAAACCGTTATTGCATAGTGATTCATTGCTTAATTCCTCACCATTTTAGAGTTTAGATCTGGGGGTGGTCTGCTCTAGGTAGAAACTATGATCTGTTGAAAATAAACTTCAGTGTGAATAATCAAACTGGCAGCTACATTCTAGGCTCTGATTCTGTTTTGTGAAGTTGTAGTCTAGTCAGAGATACTGGACAATGGGAAAGCCCCATGTACAAAATTTTTGGACTTTTGTAGGTAGTTTTAGGTTGTACCAAGGATTATAGAGACTTGGATTGTTCAATATTGTTTTTATAAGCCATGTTACAACAGGAGTCATTTTTTTGTATTGAATTTGTAGAAGGCAGTGAGCATGGCTGGTGGGCATTGCTTGTCCCCAGTTTTGCAGGTGTTCCTTAAAAGGACTGTTGTGAATATAGCTGCAATTGCCTGAGCTCTCTGTTTCTCCTTACTGCTGTTGAAATGTTTCTGTGGGACTTCCCTGCTTGGAGGCATGCCAAAATGAGTGTGTGGGAAGACTTAATACTTGCTACTTACATAGCATTTTGTATGTTCAAAGTCTTCTGCAAATATTAACTAATCTTTATTTAACATTTGAGCCCAATTTCTGTCAGTGTAAATCAGTAACAGCCAGTTATGACCCCTAGTTTTTTTTGATGTCAAAGAAATGTTGTAACTAGTGTAGTTAAGAATAATCTTTATCTTTTTATTAACATACCGTTTTTGTCACTCTACCCTTCTGGCTTACTGTTGTTCAGAAAAAAGTTATGAATAGAGTATAGTGCTACTCTTCAGGAGGTCCCTGCATTGTAGGATGCTGTCTGCTGGAGAAAATGGCATTTCATTCATTTTTTGTGTGGTATTTCAAGCTTTTCTGTGCCTGTTTTTGTTTCTGCTATATTAAGGTTTATTTATTTCCAGCCTAGGGAGCCATAGCATATTCATAGCAAGTAATGCTGTGAGAGTAATGTTCATTCTGAGCTTGCTTCTTAAGAAGTGTCTATTATTCATCTTAAAATGTAATCTTAAGTTGAAAAATGTTTTAATTACTTACTGTAAACATATAGTAAAAAGTTATTAAAGTTTTCTATATCTCTGTTCTGGCATTTTAAATAGTAATTTTCAGTTAATTGATGTGACAAATGCATTTAGCTCTTAATGTTTTGATTAAAGTAAGGTTCTCACAACACCAAAGCTAAAGTACCTATCTACATTTTTACTAGGATCCAATACGCTACTTTGAAAATTACTGTTGTGTTGGTATTTGTCTATGCTATTCATCAGCTGTAAATGGCTAGTGTGTTGTATGGGAGTGTTTTGCTGCAGCAGTGTCTGAAAAATTAGCATGGGATTTAAAATAAACATTTATAATCAATAAAATGCCCCCTTTGAGTAGCAGTTTTTACAGAAAGTAGTTGTTTGGTTTAGCTTGTATTACCCAGATTTTCTACTATTTGTTTTTCTTTTGAAGGGGATTGTAAAATACTCTTCTTTAGGTAGTTTACAATGGTAATGCTGCATGAATTTTTAAATGTGTGTCTTTGCAAATTGGATTGGATGTGTTTTCGTGTTATGTGTAACTTTTAAAGAGACACTTCAGCAGTTCTGATTTAAGCTTCCAGATTTTGTCATTCCAGCTGTTCCTTAGGGAGTTAAACATGAACATTTACAAGAACAGGTCTATCCAGTAATTTACATGCTGGAACAACGTGGACTAGTAGGAAGCAATACTGAGATCAGGGCCATCTTAGTACAGGTGGGGAACTTCTTGCACTAGGACTGGCCTGGACATTTCTCCGTGGCATCATGTAGCATCGTATGGCATCTTGGAGACATGCACAGAACACTAAGGGAAATTAAGTGATGGGTAGGGCATATTGGTCTTAAAATTTTAGCAGAAAGCTGAAATACAAATTTCCTAAATTAACGTTATTGTCAGGCCAATCTTTTTACGTATAAACTCTGTCAATATATACTTTTGCAGAATTTTGGAAACAAAAATGTATTTGTAAGCACGTTTGAATTGTAACTTGTAACACATGAAAAGCTGACTAAATTTCAGAGAGAAAAAGTCTATATAAGAAGGTCTAATATTGTACTTTCTGTTAAATTCTGTTACTGACCAAACAGTTCACCGATTTTCAATTGACTGTTATGTATTAACTTCCTGTTGAGTTTTAGTTAATGAGGTTCTGAGTTCTACCTGAGTGAGGGGTTCTTTTGATTGTGAAATTCAGTAGTTTTAGAAACTATCTGGCTCTGGGCCTTCTGACCTGCACTAAATGTCTATAATGTAACTAGCTTTTTAAGAAAAGTGGTGTGCAAAATGAATAGCTTGTGTAAATATCTCGTATGCAGGCCTAATATGGTTCTGTGAATGGTGATCTTAGTTAAAATGGGATAAAACTGTATTTCTGTTTGGTTATGATTTGACAGAATGTTAGTCAAAACATCTTGAGTATGAACACAATAAATTTTTTTTTTTTTCCTGGTAATAGCATGGTTTTTAGAAGCAGCACAGATCAGTGAAGAAAATTGTTAGAACTAGTTCTCATTACATACTCTTACAGTATTTAAACTACTCAGTAGTAAGTGCTATCTGTGATTAAATAACGCTAGTCCTGGCTTTATATAGAGTAATGGCAGATTCTAATCATGTCTGCTTTGCTGAGGAAACACTGTAATAGTAACAGATTATAGAACCTAAATGAGATCACTCTTGGCTGTACTTGGTAAAGTGAGCTAGCGGTTCTTTGTGCAGTTAAGATGTTACTTCTATTTCTGTTGCATCTTTGCTGCTTTCATTGCCATTTTATATAGGATTTAGTCAAAGTTCATCACCTGTTGTCTTCTTAGAGCATTTATTCAGACACCACAAAATAGAATGAGTTATGAATTTTTGTTACTGTTGAAAAAGCAGCGTGTTAGGGGCTGGCTCTTATGTTTCATAGCTAGCTAGATTATACTTGGTACTGGCATTTGGGTACTGTGCTAAGCAGGCGTCATAGCGCTATAGCCAGAGAGGATAAGCTAGATTTGGAGCAGTGTGTGGCAACTTCTAAAGCAGTTGTAGACTTCCAGAACCGTGTGGGCATCTCTGTCTCACCTTTGGCGTAGTTTGACAGTTCATGTCTTCTGTAGTGTCTCACTGGTTTGGAAAAGAGCTATTTTCTTGCATGAGCCACGGGATTCTCTTGTTGAGCCAGGTCAACTTTCTAAATGGTTAGAAAGCTAATTCATTAAAACAA
This sequence comes from Apaloderma vittatum, assembly GCF_000703405.1. Classification (NCBI taxonomy): domain Eukaryota; kingdom Metazoa; phylum Chordata; class Aves; order Trogoniformes; family Trogonidae; genus Apaloderma; species Apaloderma vittatum. The sequence goes on along the minus strand of NW_009732847.1, from coordinate 59,064 downwards.
AGTGAATTAATAGGTTATTGCTCAACAAAGAGTCTGCCAAGTGCCCTTGACTATGAGATATGTCCAGAAGTAAATGCAGGGAGACGGGGACAGTGGGACTGTTCTTTCAGCAGTAGCAACCCATCTATTTTGTTGTATTATCAAATCACTACGGTTTCTGTTTGCAGTTTCATTCATTATTTAGCAAAAAAATATTACAGATCTAGTTGCTGTAATCTGTTCCAATTGGTATAAAATGTGGTCTCAGTTGATAATTTAAAGAAATACAGGAAAAACTTAAACTTTCCTAAAACTGAATCACAATTTGAGAAGGCATATGAAAGAAAGATTGTGAAATAAGTAAGTGGGATTGGTGAAAGTGCTTAAGTTTTCAAATGGATTTTGTATAAGGTATGTGTAATCCATTTTATATTCTGAATTTTCAATCATAACAGTGTAAAACTTTTAACTGCTGGAGAGCATAATGGTTTAAAATATATAGCTAATTTTTAGAATTTGGTAGTTTCTGCACAGGAGACTTAACAGTGATGGAGTTGAAGGTTGTGTATCAGGACTTACATATCACAATATGGTAGAAGATAGTTTAGAGTGTTAGAAATCTGGGATGTCTGTGTTCTCAGACTGCTCTAATTTACCATATTGTTACTTCTATTTAAGTGATTGTCTGGAACTGCTAATCTGGGGCTAGATTATACCCTGAATAAAATGAAAGAATATTCTGCAATTTGTTCGGGGAACACGTAGATGACGGAATTAATCAGAGATGTCAAACAGTATAGGCTGCATATTGCTGTAAAAGTACTGTTATTTTGGGCATCACGTGAAAACTGAGCTACTGAAATTGCCACGTCCGCAAGTGGTATCTTGTAGCAAATCAGAACAGTTAGTATTGTTTTACAATAATGAGAAATAAGCAAAAATGTTATAGACATGCGAAAAAAGTGAACTAAATCTGTTTCACCGGTGTTGCTGCTAGATCCTCAAATATTGAGAAAGCAATGCTAAGGAATTTCTCTGTGTGGATATACGTGAGATCAAAAGGAGACGAAAATAAGCTGCTTTGTTTGAAAGAAATATAAATCAACAAGAAATAGAATTTTGAAAATTCGTAAAAATACTTGTTTACAATATTTTAATGATGCAGTATAATGATAAATCAACATTGAGGTGTTTAAGGAGAGGCTGGATGTGGCACTTGGTGCTGTGATCTAGCTGATGTTGTGGTGTTGAGTCATAGGCTGGATGTGATGATCTCAGAGGTCTTTTCCAGCCTCAACAGTTCTGTGATTCTGTGAAGTGCAAACTTAGGGCAGTAAAGAGTGTCTTTAAAGAAAATATTGTAGAAGGTGTTTGGTAACATGATTAGAAATACTATTTTGCAATGCTGTTGGATGCATACTGCACTATTTTTGTTTGTTATAGTTTATATTGGACAAATAATGTGTTTATTCCTACTCTTAGAGATAGTTTTTCGTGCTATGTAAATTAGACTTGGTTTTCTTTTGAAAATACCATTGTATTTTAACTTTAATTCTTTGGGATAATTTTCCTCAGAGAAAGCACTAAATTCAGCTAGTGCTTGATAAAGTAAGGGATTTTTCAATGTCTGTAGTGTTCTTTCAGTTACTTAATGGTAGTTACTGTTTTTATAATTTACAAAAGAATCATATTTTGGTGCTCATCCTTGTGAAAAAAGCCTGGCAACACTCATGAATCAATGAATCAAAAAAAAAAGTAGCTATGTGTTACAGTGGTGCTGCATGTTTTGTAAAATCAGCCTATAGTTCTTGCACAGATTTAATGATCGATCGCATATCTTCAATCAAGACAGATCTAGCATTATGTGTTCATGCAAAATTATTGAAAATCTCGCCGTGTGCCCCAGTCTAATACATGTTGGGTTTTGACGACTCGGGGATCTGGTATCGCTTTGTCCAAGTACTAACAGTTGTGGTAACCATTGTGATCAGAGGACTCTGCAGTCTACTTCTATGTCCTGTTGGCACGAAAGGCAAATGTTTATACAGAAACCTGGAAGATGGTGTGATTTAAGTATTGTGCTGCAGTTTGTCCTTTAAATTAGATCTTCCTGTGCTTAGCCTCTGCCTCTGGTGACTTAATTTTGGAATAAGGTGATTATTTATTATGAAAATACCACAGAGTTACTTAGAATAGACTGGGTTATTCTTCTGGGTGTTCTTCCTTGCTGACTGTGTATGATGACAGTGTAGGTGAGTATACCTGTTGGTATGTGTTATCTGCCTGCATTGCTTGATGGGGTACAAAATGAAATTAATAAGTTAATTACTATTGATGTTCCTAATAACTGTGAATTATTACTAGAATATTAAGCTTCTCTTTATCAAGGACTTAATTAAAATAAAGGCACAAGATATTGCAGTAAAGTCAGTACTAATTTTGCTTATTAAAGACTAGGTTATGTGGTAGATAAATACTGTTCATAGTGGCTGAATATTATTTTTTCTAATTTGGTAGCAGTTACCTTCCTGAAGTAATTCTTTATACATGCCTTTTTCATTTATTTACTCTTCCTTTCCTGCTTCCACATATTTATTTAAATTTATGAGTAGCATCTGTCCTTTAACACCGTTAACCCCTCTGTCATATGGGATTCTGTAAAAGACATGGTAATGCCGCCCTATTTAATTGCATTAAAAAAAATTCTTGCATTGATGTTTGCTAATTCTTGTAAGATAAATTTTCTCCAGCAGTGCAAGTAGAAACAGGGGAGTTGTCAATAATAGATATGTAGGCTAATGGGTCCAGAGTAATGACTGAGTAATGCCACTGAGAAGGCATGGGAAACTCCATCAGGACCTTTTAAAAAAACCTGCTAAACTGAAGAAAGCCATGGGGACGTACTGATTTTTAGGAACTCCTTCATATCTATCGAAGAGGACTTGGTCACTTGCTACCACTTGGGGCAAAAGGCTGGAAAGGGAGAAATGTTTTCCTTGTTTTTCTGTCACTCGCTATTACTTGGTTCTGCATTTTCCTGTGCAGCAATGCGAAGACTTCTATTTTCTCCTTTTTTTTTTTTTTTTAGTGCACTGTTGGGTTTCTATAGATTTCCCTACCCCTAGAAATGTGAAGGCCCAAATTAGTCATAAATTAAAGTTCATAAAGCAGTTCTTGGACTAAAATTTCATTTTGTTCTTGTATGTATTGATGAAGAGGAAAAACCCCAGTCATTTATTTTCAATATCTCAGGAAAATTTTCTACATTAGATCAGTCAACTTTAATTAAAATGGTTAATTACCATGGTGAAAACAACAATACTCTACTCTTGAATAAATGTTTTTAAGAAGTTTTTTTAGCATACTTTTCACTTTAAAAAAAAATTAATACTGCTTCTACTCTAACTTGGACATGCAATAACATGTGCTACATAAACTGTGCTGTGAAAACCAAGCTTAGAAAGATGGTTGTGAAGGCTGTAGATAAACTGGTGAGCAGACGTGTTGCCGAGTTCTTGAGGGAGGTGGAGTTTGTTCATGTTAGATGAATGCTGTAGCTCTTGCACTTGGGCAAAGCTAGTGGAGGGCTTTTAAAAGAGTGTATGAGTGTTGGTGATTTTGCTCTTTGGTTTATGTAGTTTAATGAAGGAAGCTTAAAATTGGGATGTGCCATACTATCTCAGTTGTTCTTCAGGGCAGCCAAAACCACCTTGGTTGGTTGACTGTAGTGAGTGGTCATCCAGTTCCTTATGGTTTGGCTGACTGTATCCAACACTTTGGATTTCTGTGTACAATATACCTGGCTTAAAGGTTTATTTTAAAACATGTATCTCAAGAAATCCTCTAATTTGTTGTCAGTAGCATTGGTTCTAGCATTTTCCCGGAAATTACACTAGTGTCCAGTCGTAGAGAAAAAAAAATACATACTTGGGTTCTTAATGTTTTTTTCACATGATTAAAGCATGGGAGATTTAGGTAGGTAGCCTCCAGAGAAATGGTTTGGATTGCATAGTATTTGTAGCAATTTAGAGGCTTAAATTAAAAAAAAAAAAAATATTTTTTCTTGTCTTACATGATTGGTTGAGAACACCATGAATTTTTCAGGGAACAATACAAAGCTTGCCTTGTATGAAAGGTAACTGTTAGGTTAATTGCTTCTGTTTAAGGAGTAAGCTAAGTAGAGTTAAAAGACTACCATTTAAAATACATAATGGTTACGTACTTGTGAATATTTATGTATATTTGTGATATAGATATTTATATTTATATATATTTTTGCATTTATATTACACATTCCACAAATGTATTCCACTGAACATCATTTTGCTTTTAGCATTAGAACCATGACAGAGCCTTTCTTACTACCCATTGATAAACCACCTGATTAGTTCCTAGTTATTTGTACTTCGTCCGTGTTCTGTGTGCTTGTAGGATTTTTAGTTCATTAGAGAAGAATGGCGGAAGTGTTCCAGAAGTTCCAAGCAGCTGTCACAGTTTAAAGTGAGATTTCAGAATTCTTCACAAAAGGTTCAGCTTATGCTTTCCTTCTGATCAGTGAGTGATTGCAAAGGATGTAGGGAGCCTGTGCTGCGGGAGCATATGGATTGATTAAGAGATGGAAGTGTGAGTACTGGCTCTATGTTAATACTCAAGAAGGTTTTGGGAACTAGATATCATCTGTTAAGATGCATTGTCCTTTTTCTTTCTTCCCACATATGAAAGTACAGGCAGCAGTGGAGCAGATGTAGGAGAAGTTTTTGCTTCTACAGAGTGACTGGGGGAAGACCAGAGAGGTGAACGCTTCATGTTCCAGCTCTGCAGTTTTCTTTAGGCTTTGGATTGTGGGTGTTTGGAGTTCATTATACTTTCTGATTTCAAGCTGTTATATTGCAAAGCAGTTAATGTGTATGAAATACAAAAAAAATTCTCATGTAAGTTTGTGAAATGTTTGTTTTAAATGATTGGAAATTAATATATTGTAATATTTTCAATCTTTTGTACAACAGTGCTCTTCATGAGTGATTGTTGTCTATATTAAAAATACTCATATCAATATTTCCTGTGCAAGAGTGGAGTTTTGGCAATTGTGGCCTAACAAATGATTTTGATAGTAAGTTCTCTTCGCTCATGACACAAGGCATGTGCATCCTATTTTTTATGTGATTGAGAGAACTAGAATACTGCAGTATTTGTTGGGTTGAGTTTTGCTGGCTTGTAACTGCTAAGGTTAACGCAAGTCACGTGGTCTTTCACTTTTTCCCCTCTCGCTGGCAGCGTGGGGTGATTGTTACCTGCCTGTGCGCAGCTGGGTCACTGTTATTGATGGTGCTTTAATCAACCATAAGCAGTTTCTAGAGAACGTCTTGAAGATGTATTGTTTCCTTGGGGATTTATTGCATTTGCAGCATCACACCTCTGATCCTGCTGCTTACCGAATATGATTATCAGCCATTAGTACTGAATATTTAAACACAGTCACTACACAGTGTTTCTGTTCTCATTTGGGATTTCTATCCTGCCATTATAAAGGATCCCTCTCTTGTGTGTTTAGTTTTCGTTGACTTCTTTCCTGCACTGTGATTTTTTTTTTTTTTTTTCTGTACTTGTCATTTCGGTAAAAGATCTATTGAGTTGTTAATCTTGTTGACAGAAATGTTGATAGATTTTTACAAAACAAACTTTTCTACAAAATGTTTTTTCTTCATTTTCTTAGGGAATATAGAAGAGCCTTCCTTTTTTTTTCTAGTGGTCAGTTAGTCTCTCTAAAAAGATATTTAAGATAGGTGCTTTGTATTGTTTCTCATCCCTTTAGTCATGTGTGCTCTAGAAAACAGAAAAATCACATCCAGGATTTTTGGGTTGAACCTTCATATTGCCTAAATGAGAACTGTTCACAAGTAGCATGTCCTCTTGCACATAAGAGGTTGTGTGACAGGTGAGAACATCGAATAGTATTTTAACGTGGATGGTATAAATACTTTTTTTTTTCCCTAAACTTTTGTTTGTTACTTACGGCATACACCCGCGTTGTTCACATTCTACTGCTGTGCTGGAAATGGACGTGTTTTAAACCATTGCTGCTTGTATAGAACGAGATTTTGATATATAATAATATTAATAGCAATAATATATTTATTTAGTCTGTTATTTTAATGTGAATTTTGGGAGCAGTAAGTATCAAAACTTAAATTTATCTTTTCTGTTTCAGGATAGGCAGTCATCATAGTGCATTAACTTTCATGTGTTAATTGATGAGAGATTTGGTTTAAATAGGCAGCCAGGGCACTTCTTTCCCTTGACAAACACTAGCTTCCATTTTGGTCAAGAGCATTGTTTTGGTAAAGGGAAACCATTTATTGGCAACATTTTGTGCTAGTGCTTGAGGGTTGTAAGTATCACAATCTAGAAAATACTTGGAGGTATCTTTCTTGGAGGAAATTGCTGCTTGTGTTGCTCCAAGGAGTCACCCCTTATGTCAAATGAATTGCCTGATGAGTGCTTCACTTTCTTCAGGGTTATTGGAGGAAGTGAAAATATTTTTGGCATCTGCTTCTGAAATAAGACTGGACAGTTGTCTTTTTCTATGCAGAATGATCTATTCCATTTCAACTTAAAGCCTTGATAGCTGGGTGAAGGTGTGTTGTTATCATTAAAATTCTTAAAATTTAATTCATGCTATACGTTTTTTTCACCTATCACAGTCAAAACAACTCTAATTTTCTCCCTTATTTTCTTTTGGGTATTTTGAAGGGACTAACTGATTGCAGTTGTAAAATGGGTATACTCAGTTGGACTGTAAGACAGAATTTAATTTAGAAATACTGTAAAATGTGATTAACTCTTTGTTGCTGTGGAATGTAACTTCAGTTTGTAACCATCATACAGTTAATAACATAATTAATGATCTGATATAGAATGGCATACAATTGTTTTACTTGAGACAGAGAGATTAGTATTGGTATATGCTATAGAGAAACCTTGATGATATTCTGTTAGGTCAAAACTGGTGAGGCAGCCTTTGTGGATTGGCTTTTTTCTTTTAGGCAGTGTAAAATGCCAGAATTATTTCCTTAACTGTGTCCTAGGTGTTAAGAGTTTTATGCATGTATTAGTGAGAAAGTTGTGTGAACAAAAATCTTGATGGAGTATTTCTCTGTATTACTACTATGAGGATGAAAAGTCGTCTTAGGAGCTTAACTCTGGTAGTACGTTTTTATTGTGTGTAAATTCAGTGCCGAGGCTTGATATCTAATTTTAAACACTTACTATGCTTTCTGATTTTTATTAATACACGTGGATCTTAGTTGGAGTTCATTCCCTAGGAGACCTGTGCAAAGTTCTGTAAATTGACTGTTATATTGGGTTTTCGTGAAAAGCTTTTTTCAATTTCTCAGGTTGTGTTTGTGTTTTGTTGTTGTATTTTGCTGTTGAAACAGCTGCTACTTTGCCATTCTTGTCGTTTAGTCCTGTAGATGCTCGAGCTGTGGTCTTAGACCTTCCCTTACTATGTAAGTTAAGTACCCAAGTAACTAATTACTGCTTGTTCGATGGTCCATCGGCAGGCTTCTCTGATCTTTTTAAAGGTTCTGTGTTACTCTCTGGCTCCTTCTCTGCAAGTCGACTGTTCTTACCTTTGTTCCTTCTCTGCAGCTAAGACTTGCAGAAGAGGCATTTTACTAGTTCATGGCCTAGGAAGTGCATCTTGCTGTAATCAGCTGCAAGAAGTGCTTACATAAATTTTTTATTTTTTTTTTTTTTTAATTTCTTCCTTGTTTTCTTAGTGGTCTGTGTATTACACCAGATTCGGCAGTTCTAGGGTAGTTTTTATGCTTAGCATATAAAGTCTTAAGTTAATTCACATAGTAATAAAATTTATGTTCTGTAATTAATTTTTTTTGGCAGGCATCTGTTTCACAGTAATGAATTGGTGGCAGTTCCTAAAATGTCTGTTGACTGTCTAGAGAATTGTAGGAAAGCTGGCATTTAAAAATATTTCTCATAACTGAAAGAAGTGGGCAGCTTTATATTAACCCATCTTTTCTCAGAAAAACTTTGCAAACAAATTAAAAAAATAAAAAAGATGCACTGTTGACTTCTTGACTTCTGAATTTAAAGGGTAATTACTTTCCCTTAATCTCAAAAACATCCTGAAATGAAAAATGTTAAGGGTAGAGATAGTGGTTATTTCTTAAAAAAATAAAACCCCAACCAGAACCAGGCAACCAAACAAGAAGTCCAATTTGAGACGGTCTTACCTAGTATCTCTGTCTCCTCAATTCTTAACAGCAGTTGAAAACTGTGGCTCTAATTGCAGGTTCATTTTAGGTTGCTTGCAAGACTAAATTCAGAGCTTTTAATGATCTAGGATTTTCATACCCTAGGGCAAGATTATAGTAAGTGGAGGTCAAGCTGAAGAACCGCCAGACCTAATTTACACTCAGTTAAAAATGTTCCTGTCTAACGATTAGATTGAATGTTATCACCTCTTTTGCTAACTTTTACTAAAATTTAGTTTATATTGTGTAAAGACGAAGGCAATCTGATGCCAAGAAAGCATCCTCTGATTGGAATATCAATTCTCGTGTTTTGAGTTCGTGAAATGCTGCAAGATCAGATATACATATTAATGAGCGCCTGAATTGCTGCTTGTGGAGGAGATAGGAGACCAAACAGAATGTTTTCTTACTACATAAACTCTTTTTAGTATGATGTCCACAAGAAAGGAGCAGTGTTTCAGTAGGATAATTGCAATTACTTCTTCAGATCAATTGATTTGTTACCAACACGCATTGCCACCTATGTAATAGATCATGACCAAAGTAATGAGGTTTTTCATATTAGGTGAGGAATTAAGTCTTGCTCTGAAACATTAAACCTGGTTACATGTATATGGGTAAACAAAAGTAAAGGAAAGATGGTAAATGTATTTCTATTAAACCATTGTGTTGCTGTAACTATTTTGTCAGGTGATGTTATCTTGCAGTGACATATCTGTATAGAAATTTAATTTAAATTTTAGATAATTTTGAGTGCAAAACTGTTTAAAACGATATATTTGTAATACTGATTAGTGGTGCAACAGCATGAGAATTCAGTACTGCTGTTTTATTGTAAGAGCAGTTCTAAATATTGAGTGCCCTTTTGAGTATGCAGAACACAAAGTTGGCAGTTTGCATTAGTAATGTGAAAGATTAATACTACATAGGTTTTTGCTGATCCAGTGTTCTTATGAAATCAGTGCCTGGGGCATTAAAATCATGGCTTGCCTCTTGATGATGATTAAGTATACTAAGTTTTTTTTTTTGTATAAAGGTAATATAAATGTAAGTGTAGTCTCTTCTCTTTTCCCATAATAAATAGCCAATGCTGCGATAACAAACTCTATTCATTTATTTATTTAAGTAGACCTTAGTTTCAGGAGATGTGAACTTGCTGTAAGTAGTAAATGGCTTTGCAGAATCTCACCGGGTGAAAAACTTTTTATTTGCCATTAGATGTTACAATTTGATGTTAAAATTTTGAGTGGTGATCACAAGCTATTGGTAAAAATAATTTATGAAAACAAAATCTGTTAGCCATAAGTAAGAGCAGGGTCTGCTGTGTTCAACACAGGACTAATAAGTATGTAATTGACGGCTAACTAATTAAGTCAAAGAAACACTGCTCCTGAATAGGTAGCTAGGATAGCTGAGTAACTTAATATGGACAATTCAACTAGATTTAATTTTGTATTTCAGATATTTGAGTATGTGGTTTAGAGAAGGTATACTGGCTTACTTTAACACTGCATCATTGTACAACTTAAAATGGAGTAGAAAGATCAAAGCAATCTGAAAAGAAGTATTGCCAATTATAAATATTTCCACTTCTCTTCAACTGTTTGAAATAGTTGGAATTACTGAAAAAGCCCTGTGCACTTAACAGTGTGGTGTGTTCTCACTGCTGAGTTACCTGTTTCTGATTTGAGCCTGGGGAGATGGGGGTGTGTATTTGGTAAGAAACAGAGGAAGAGCGATGCGTGCTAAGAGGAGCAATGCAGTTAATTATAAAACCACAGCATTTGTTGGGGAAGACATGGTGACAGAGAAAGCACTTGCAGTTCAGCAGTACTTGTTTTAATAATTAGAGGTAATTTCAAACTGATAAGTCACATATGATCATCAACTGAAAACCACAAGGTGATGAGATATGGTGCAGATAAGCTAAAAGCTGAAACTGTCACAAGTGACTGAAGCTTTTTTTCATGCAATTGTTGGACAGCCACAGGTTTTGATGGTTGTCCTCTGAATTCTGCAGTGGCAGCTGAGTTTTCCACCCCTCTGCTGGAGATTACCACTCATGTAACCAAAGTCAACAAAATGGGAATTGTCAGCTCTCTAGTCCTTCGTATCTGCAGTTCAGAATATTAGCTTTGTCAGTGAAGGTGAGCTGTCGTTAATAAATCTGACTCTAAATCAGAGCGTATGAAACATGAAAACTTGTTCTCCGTTGTTGCTTTCGGTTGCATATGGGTTTGTTGTTTTTCTTTTTTCTCCCCCCTCCAATCAATTTAAAACATTTGATCTACTATTCCCACCCTGGGTATCAGCCTCGTAAGAGTCCTAGGAAAGGGTTGTTTGGCAGTAAATTTATTTCATTTTACCACACAAAATCACAAGTATTAAACTGCTTTGTGTATTGAAAGATAGCTGCTGTAAATACAGTCAACACTGCGATGAAATGTTATTTCACCTTTTATACGTGCTTACCAACTAACTTTTAGCAGAGGAAAATGTGTTTTGGTATGCATTGTGTTAAAGGAGCTAGTAAACTACAATGACTAAAAGGAGGTTCTTTTTATGTTTAAGATACGGTGTAAACAATAGCATGAACTCCTTGCTTATGTGCAAGATTTCAATTTTGTCTCAGCTATAAAAGGAAGAAAAGGGAAAAAAAAAGAAACCCCAGCATTTAGCATGTGAGATGTTTCATCTGCTGGAGGGAAGGCTATTAGTAAGTGATTGGTACCTCAGAGTCCTAAAAATTTGCTGTGAGTTCCGTGCAATTTTCCAGGAGTACGGTGCAGTTCTCTGAATCCAGCTAAGTGATGCCATAGGGTACACCCCGCTGCAGAACGCAGCTCATGGAGTGGGGGAAGGGGGAGGAATCATAGCACATGTAGCTTGTTTAAGAGACATCTGGCACTACTGCTCTTTTTTTTTTTCTTCTTCTTTTAAAAAGAAAATACAGGAAAAAGAAGATGAAAGTAACTACCTTAACAGCTTCAGCTGTGTTGCCAAGTGAATAAGTGTGGTAGTTGTAGCTTTAAAAATATTTTTTATGTGCTGGACAATGTTGAGGTAAAATACTTACTGCAAATTAAGATACTTGTATAAAGCGACCAGTAAATTTTCAGCAAAATAAAAATTTACAGCTGCCTTTTGAAGGAGGAGGAAGCTACTAGCTTTATTTTCATGATGAATTTACTCGAGAACAGACATGTAAGGGTCTAGGTTTTTTAGTGTTTTTTTTTTAAAAAATTTTTGTTATTATATGAAGAATACCAGGTTTAGTTTTGGTTGATTTAACAAGCTGTACCTTCCATATTTTAGACGTGTGTGTAAAGGACGCTTCTGTATCCCTGCAGTGCCTAATGCACAGTATATGAGAGGCTCACAAAGGAAGGTAGTTTCAAAAGGACAAGTCTCACTAACCTTTTCTTCAGAATATTTTATGCTCATCAAGAGTTTCTCAGTATTTGTCATCTTGCTTAGTAAATTGAGTTTGGTCCCTTAAAGTCTGATTTTAATACTTTTTCTTCATGTTAAGTTTCATAAAACAGGCATAGTATGCTACAGCTCTCCCCGTTGACAAAATTTGTTACCTGCCACAATTAAGCAATTACAGAGTTGAAAGAACTTATTGATTTGAATAATGCTGATATTTTTGCAGTGCTCCTAGGATACACACTACTAGCCATACTGTTTTCCTCTGGATGTTTGATGAATGTCAATAGCTAACTCTACATCTCTATACATGAGGCTTCAGCATCAGCCATTTCTCACACAAAATTCCTTTAAGGAGGCTCTGGTGTAGAATGAAGCAAGAACGGATGGTTTTTAGACTTGATGATGATATGTATTTGGGTTTTTTTCTTCTGGTAGTGAACACATTAATGGATTATTAGCATTCTGCAGAGTGGATGTATTCAGTTCTCAAAATTGTGTGTGTGTGTAAGCCATACACATCACAACTGCTGTTTCTTAGAAAATTAGTATGCAGTGCTGCAAATCTCTGAACAAACCAATTGGGATTTCGCCCAAATGTTATGAGGGAGAACAAGAGCAAAATGTTAGGTATTAAAAATCCCTAAGTTATGACTGAGGATGTATGGAGCACAGATGTTCTGAGGTTGGCAGAATTGCAGAGATAATTTTTAAATGAAAGATAAGATGGGTTTTATCCTTTTCTTCTGTTTTAAAGGTGTAGCCAACTTTTGCACACATGAGTAGTTTCATGGATTTTATTTTTTAAGGATGATTATTTTGATTGATTGTAGAAAGAGCCATAATCCAATTATGAAAGGCTTAGGTTTTAGCTGTCATACTGCTTGGTTTGGATATGGCACAATATTTATTCCTTTTTTTCTTAAATATTCCTCTTTGTTTCTGCTGGTGTAGATTTTTATTTGAGCCAGGGAAGAATGGATGGCTGCTCTTGATTATTTAGACAAACACCAAGGTAACAGCAGTTTTTGGAGTTTCACTGTAAAAAGTTTTATACTGCTGTTGTGAATCTGGTAATGACAGCAGTCACCTGGCTGAGAGGGTGACAGGATGGCACAGGGCATTGGAGTGCAGAATAACAGCAGGTGGCCCAGAGGGAGTCCAAGAAAGTGATGTCCTTGCTGTATTCCAGGCCTGTTACAAAAAAACCGTGACAGCTAGTCTGATCTGAGGGAAGAAGGCAGGATGGAACAGGGTATGAAGCATTCTTGTGTATCAGTCACCCCCGCATTCACCCGTCTCTTATTTTGAACTATTCTAAAGATCCGGTTAAGGCTGATGCACATTTAACTTGTGCGTATATTCTTTTCTGTTTGTTTCTGTGCTGGACCTAGTCTCTCAGTTATTGTCTGGAAGCAGTTCATCCATTTTTATGTAGTGTGAATCTTCAGCTAATAAACTCTGCTAGATCTCAGCTGACAAAACACAGAACCAAGCTGGTTGTCTTTTTGTCTTCTTATCTTAGAAAGCTTGGGATCACAGTGCAGACAGTACCTTGGGCTCTTCAAAGGACTATCCAAAGTATGTTATGACCTGAGGGACGTGCCTGAGAGATTTTACTTTCTACTCTTCAGTGGTTTTGTTTTATGGGCTTTTTCCTTATTTCAGTCATCTAATATTGACTGTATCTTATAGTATCAGCTGATGCTATTGCAGTATGTACTGTCTCATCCCCCGTGCAGAATTTATAGTCAAATGCAGTTTTTAGAAACACCAAAGCAAAGTTTTGGACTTGAAGCCCTGGTGACCTGGACTTTTTGAAAGGGAAAATCTTATGTAGTAGGAGGGCAAGCAGAGACTTCTATAAAGTGAAGCAACTTCCAGGCTCACATTGATCGGTGGAAGAACAAAAAATAGAACTTGCCAGATGGGATACCTTGTTGGTTGGAAAACCTTGCCTCTGCTGTGTGTGCACCAAAGTAATTCATCGCTGTTAGCTGCGTGTTTGAACCATGCTAATTCTGTTCTAGGGTTTTACTGTGTAACTGGTTACCTGCTTGCTGTGGGGAGTGCATATGTCTTCATATGTGCAAAGGGACTGCATTTTGGAAAAATCAGTATGCAGTGGGGCATGTTGAGCTATTCTGTAGTTTAGACTGGAAGTTCAGGGCATTGAGGCAGTTGGGAGATATGCTTGCCTTGGTTCATAAATGTACTAGTACTCTTCTCTTGGTTTGTTTAAGTAGGCATATGTGGCTTTTAAAATTTTTTTTAAAAAAAATCTTGGTTGTCATCCGACTTGGCTTTTTATTCTTCCTAAGAGCCTTGTTTTCCACGCAGTCAGACTGTAACATCTGGAAGCCATCTCTTCCTTGGCAGGAAAAGATGTGGCAGACACAATGAGGTGTAACTTCTACTTTTGTTGTCTTACCTTTGCCTTTTTTAAAACATCCAAAACCAAACCATTTTAAAGATGTATGGAGATTTCAGGTGGATTTTATTAAAGCTGAGGAATTCTGTTGGGCAGAATCATTAGAGAGTAATACAGGTATTTTTCCCTCCAATAAGGGTAGTAGTTGCTTTTATGGTCCAGTTGATTAATTTTTCAGTATTTCGTAATGCTTGTAACAAGTGTTTCCAACCTATATTTTACTGGACAGTGTGAATTACTGAATAACCAGTATAAAAACCTCATATGATTCAAACCATAACTGTACTTGTATTTCAAAATAGTGTTCAGCTTACTGTATTAAAGATAATGATGTTATTAATGGTACTTTAATGAGTAATCATGTGACTGTGAAGCACTGTAGTAAGCTCTTCCTTCCATAATAGTTGTTCCACATACTTATTAAATAAAAACTTACTAACTAAAAAATACTTCTAATGAGAAGGGGACTATTTGGTGAAGTTGAGGTTGGCAAAGTTGTTAGGGTGATACAGAAGGCCTTGTATGTTGCTTACTTTTCAAGTCTCTCAACTTGGGGTAAATCTGAACCGTCGCTTTAGGTTTTAGCCTGACTTTTTTTTCATACACCTCTTGAATCTTCCTGCCCCCTCTCCTCCCCTCCAGTAAAGCCTGTTTAAGCTTTTGCTTTCACAACATTAAACGGGGAAAACAAACGTTGCTTTCCATTTACTGGTATGTGCATTACCTCTGGGGACCTATGTTTACTGCGTGCTTGGCTGTTTCTGGCTGTTTGTCTTCTGAGGTTCTGGTGCTGGCCATCAGATCTTAGCCGGGCTTCTCCTCTGAAGGCTTGTAAGAAGCAAATGGTTACGTAGGTACATGTGCAGTGTGCTGTGTAATGAATGTGTAGCAGTCGCACCTGGGAAAAAGAGAAAGGAGAATGCTTTGAGAAGGAGACAGAAGACTGGGCAAATGCCTGATGAGTTTGCAGGTAGGAAGTGCTGTCTCCCTGTGACCGTGGCTCCCAGGTTAGGTGCTTATCTGCAGGGCTGCCTCTCCCTCGGCAGGGAGCCAGCTGCAGGAGTGGGAGCCCAGCACAGGATCTGCGCCTTTCCCTGTGTTGCCCCACCAGAGCTGTGGAACAGCAGGCAGTTGTTGCCCTTGCCGATGGAAGGGCAGGAATATTAATGGTAGCTGTGCGAGGACTTCAGTTTGCTGCTTCTCTTTGATGTATCTAGTCCTGCCTCACAGCAAAGCTGTGTGCTTTCTGGGGCTGAAGACATGGGCAAGCTTGTTGTTGGCTTTCTTGTAAAGGGATTGAGTTGCTGCATCTCGTGACTTGTGTGGCTGAGGGAGGAATTGATTCAGTTGGGTGATCCAGTGGAGGGGCGAAATGTTTTTGTTTTCATAATTTGCTTGCTGCTAGTTTGTTTGAGTACTAAAAGGGAGCAGAAGCTTTACTGTGTGTTTGGGAAGTGGGAAGGAAGACTACTGCTTTCAGCAGCAGCCCACAGTGTCGGAAGAGTATGACATGGCTTTTCCCCAGTTAATCAGCAAATTTGTTCCATGTGCTAAAGAGCAAATATTATAAAAATTGAATAAAGAGCAGGCTGAGGAATAAAAATGGTAGTGTGATGATGTAATATCAACAGCCAGCATAACATTGCTTTTTCATTTTTTGCAAGATGGAGAGAAAGAGATGTGTGGACAGAAGTGATGTGGAGGGGGTGTAAGAGCTTAGTAAAGCTGTAAGAGCTTTGGAAATTTAGAAGAAAATAAATCGTGAAGAAAGAGGCTGAAAAGATAAAGACCTGTGTGACTTAGGTCGTTCAGGTTCTTTGCTGAAGTGCTGATTGTTCGGTGACTTCCACACCATGGCCCGTGACTGAGTACACAGACCCGTGTCTCTGTTGGTAAGCACAGAAGAATGTAGATTGATGATGTCTAGTTCATGTCTTCTTGTAAAGGAATTAAGACTCATTTATTAAGCAAACAGCACAAAAGTAACCACACACCTAAAGGTATTAATTGCATTATGGTTCACTTTAGTCTTGATTATGCTATTATAATGTGATCAGAACTGCTGATACAGTTATAGTTAAAAGTACAGTTGTTACAATACAGAATGCTACTTGAAGTATGTTTTCTATATTTTACTCAGATTACAGAACTGCTTTAAAGCTTGTTGGCAGCTGAAATACTATGTTGTACAATATTAGTAGAAATAACACATTCTTTTAGGGCTGTAGGGAATGTCATGCAGTTGCTCAAAATCTGAAAGTATTAAGCAATATGTAAAGTAGAATGAAGAAGCAAGAAGGAAATGAAGAAGAGAAAAAAACCAAATAGCAAAACTTTATTTTATATCTTTCAGAAAAGTGAGGGACATAATGTAGTCAATAACACCTTTCTCTTCTAAATAGTTAAGGGAAAAGATTGTACATATTTTTGATCCTTTATTTAAATATTTTCTGACTAGCATTTTAATTGTTGCTGCTGTGTCATTGGTTCTGAAGCATCTGCATTTCATTTATGGATAGATAAATAGTTCAGGGATGAGCTTCAGCCACATGCTTCAGCGTTACCATTTTAGAGTTCTAATTTTTGGAATTAAGAAAGTGAGATCTTTGATTTCACAGGTGATTAAATGAATTACAGGGGAAAATCAGTGTCTCTGAACAGCCGCATTGTGTTTCCAAAGTCTTTATGCTGTCCATGTAGCTTTGCATCTCTGCCTTCCCAGAAAACTGATAACCATTCTACTGGTTTGCCACATAGAACTTCTGAGGAACATACAGACATTTATAAATCAAGCAAGCCAGCAGGTATAGGGAACCCACCCCAAACCAAAACCCACCTGCCTGAAACACCTTGCTGTGAGCTGGTTAACTAATACTCTAGTTACTGCATTTACAGAAGTGTATGAAACAGAAGCTTCTAGAATGAATCTTGGGATTATTTGTATTATTCTTTTGTGTTTGTATAGATACATGTGTATTCTTTTAACAAGGGCTGCTTGCTGAATAATTACACTAATGTTTGTTTAGCCTATTAGTGCCTGCAAAAGACATTACGGGAGGACAGGTAGCACTCAGCAACTGCTCTCTGCACATGTGAATTGGACTGGTGAATTTTGAGGTCTCGCATTTGGCCAGGTTGAGTTAATCGCAACGATACCTAAACTAATCATTCATGTATTAGGGAAAAAGAACCTTTTAAAATTTTGAGTCCTTTATGGTGTTTCATGCTTAGATCTTGTACCAGTCAAATTATTTTAAATAGAAACTCCACTCACATGTGGAGTGGCATCATTATGTATAATTAATGTTCCTGGTCTACTGCTGGTGTTCTAGTGTTTTGTTTTGTTTTTTTTGGTTAGTGAATGTTTTGTTAGCAAAATTGAAATGGCAAGGTACAATAAAGGGACACATTATTTCTGCTATTAAAATGTATTTTGAAATACTTCTTGTGTTCGAAAACTAAATACTGAGACTAGTTGCACTACCGGAACTGTTTGCATTTCTATCTTTGGGAGAGTCATTGAATCAAACATGTATGTGCATTTATTTCATACAAGATGCATGAATCTTTGGTGTCTTTATGTAATCTAAATCTAAATCTGAAGGAAATATGCTACAATATTACTGCAGATTTAGCAATCTATTACAAAGTTTATTGCACAGAAATAACTAGGTCAACCTCTGGATGACCTGTCTTTTGGAGTTTCTTCAGTTAGCTTTAGGCTAGAGCTCCACCTTTTGATCTTTCAGCAGGATACATTTTCTTTTTATAGTTAATAATTTAATTATGATTTCACAAAGTCAAGTGACTTTGGAAAGTTTGCACAGACTTGAGAGATTTCAGTATTCGCTTGGGAAAATTAAAGTTAAAGTTCTTTGAGCATGCAAAAAAACCCAAGGAAGAGCTGCTTTTTATGATCCACTTTGCTTTAGATTTAACTTGTTAAAATAATCTGCTTACTAGAGCATGCTTAACAGTGAATGTTTCACCGTTTGGAATGGCATGGGCAGGATTTTCACTTGGCTCTTTTCAGGCTGCACTGTGATGAACTTGGTATATTTTAAAAGTTCTGACAGGATGCTTATATGGATTGTTTTCCTTTCTCTTTGACTACCCCAACTGGGTGATTTGAATGAATCACTGAGTATGTGTATGAAGAAGACATGTCCAACAGTAGTCTCGAATTTCCAGAAGGCATTTACTGAGATTAAGGACAATGGGAAGTGACCAGTGCCAGTCTTTTCCCATACCAGAACAAAAGAACACATAAAATTGGAAAGTGATAAATTCAAAGCAAAGAACATGCCTCTTGGTAGTATGGAGCTTGACTGTGGGAGTTCTTGTGTGGAATACCATCACTGCTGAATATTGAGTTCAAAAAGAATTGGAAATACTAATGGAAGAATATTGATAAGGCATCATAAAATACAGGGATGGCCCCTTTGGCTGAAAAAAAGAAATCCCCGAGTTATTTCTGTATTCCAGGAAGATACTCAGGGAAAACATTGCTCATTAGTACAGAGCAAATGTGTTCTTCCTTAGGCAGTTTCTGTTGACCGCTGCCAGAGAGGACATGCTGGGCAAGGTTGACCTGTGTCATATTCTGGATGTGTGTAAATCTTCTAAAATGACCCTTTAGTGGGAGAAATGCAAGGAGTTTCTTGGTCATTGCTAGAGTTTGAGCTTGACACTGGAGATCCCTTACAGTGTGACCTCATGTATTCTTGCAAGGTGTACATTTAGAGCTCCTGTTTTCGGTACTAGTATACAGTTGCACTTATGAGGGCCAAGTGTCATCTTTGTTCAAGAAAAGCAATTATTGAAACATAAATCTTAGTAGCTTAATGCTTGAGCATCTAGCAAGAACTTCATATTTCTTTCCCATTTTATGAGGTGATTGTGACCAAACAATGCCTTGTTTTCGTTCTCATTTTTTTTGTTTGTGCGAAGATGAACAGTTCTTAAAAGAAGTTCAAGTTGGCATAAAAGGCAGCCAGCTAGTCTTGTCACGTAATTTTTTTGGACTTGTTTGATATTTAATCATTTACCCATCCTTTTTCATATTCTGTTAAGTTGTTTGTCTTTAAAATACTTCTGTGTTTCTAAGAAAGTTTGAAATATTTTGAAGAATTTGATAGGACAATAGATTTGGTTTTCATTAAGGATTGTGTTAATTCTGTGAACAGAGGTTTAACATGCACTCTTTTGCGCATGTTAAACTTTGAAGTTTTATGATAGAGGTAATTTTAGTATTGTAAATCGGTAGTGCTAATGAGCCGTAATACAAAATTTTCACATAAGCGTCCTGCTTTTTACTTCACTAGATCTGTTGCTTCCTGAAAATGTAACTAGGAAAAAAAAAATCAAATAACATGTTGATAGGTTGATCTTGACACAGAGCAGTGTGGTTTTTGAAGTTTGCATTTTTGCTTTGCACTGGACTGAACCACTCACACTCCGAAAAGAACTTGTGTGGCAGGATTTCCCACCCCTCCCCAGTTTCTTTTTTCTCTCTTGGCCCTCCCTGCCTGCCCTTACTGAGGTTCACCTCTGAGCAGCTGCCAGCCTGGTGACCAAGGCACGGAGTGTGCTGTGGTATTATTTTAAGTGCAAGTGGTTGACAGGAGTTGGAGCAAATTTTTTTTTTTTTAAAAAAAGGTATACTATATATGGATGAAAAATAATCCAAAATGTAGAGCATTTTGATATGTCACCAACTAAGCATGTACTTTTGCGGAAAGCCTGGGTGCTCTAATAGCTCCTTGCCACCGAAGAGGGGGGTTTTACTCTTCCCTCCCCTGCTCATGGCTGTGCAGTCTTAGTGTTTCTCATGCACTGGCTCCAGATACCCCCCGCTGGACCAGTTTTA
>NW_009732847.1:35560-39049 GCF_000703405.1 Apaloderma vittatum | reverse complement strand
ACTTGATAACCCAGGGAAAAAAATTCTTGAGGTATATTTTGCCCATTTTATTGGGGAATTGAATCAGATGATACCGAATGGCAGAGCCTACAAAGATAAGTGGCTGGTGGGGGCACACGTGGATATCGGCTTGCGAAAAGAGAGCCTGTAAATGGAGCAGAAGAGGATGAAACGCATGGGTCATGGGCCCCTGTGGTTTCAGAGATGGGAGGAATGGGGTGACAAAGGTTCCTACCATTCTGCAGCAGCAGTGTTTTTGAAGCTTTTTAATTTCTGCTGTCTTCTGGAGGGAACATACTTTAGCAGTTGCAGACTTATCTTGAGATTCACCAGCCATCTCGAACCTCCTTTCTTTTTGTCACAATTTCTTTCCAGTCTGGTTCTCTGCTTCTGTGTAATTGTCTGAAATGTGAAGAAAAAGAACATAAAAGTCCAGGATTTATGGTTTCTCTTAGGTCTCTAAATTCTGGAAGCTACAGTGGCCCCTAGCATTCAGAATAAGTACTTGCAGGGGAAAAAAATAAAAATGTTCTGCCTCTATCTACATACTCGATTGAAATGCAATCTCTGAAGCATAGCGACAAGATATTAAGCAGCATGTGCTTAGCATGCCAAAATTAAATCTTACCCTTAAATACCTCATCATTCCAATAAGCTGTAGAGTCAGCAGACTTTGACTCTGAAGATTTTTTTTCCTTGCTGTTGTATCTTTAAAATACCTGAATATCATGCTTTCTTAATTTAACGGTATAAAAGTTAGCCTGGGGCAGACAGTTGATGCTGAAAACTTCAGCCTGCGCTAAAAGTTTAGCTTGCATCGTTAAACCTTGCACGTGGATAGTGTTATCATCCTTGATATTCTTAGAGTCTTGTCAAATCCTTTAAATGTTAAAACCGTTGTACGCCTTGTTTACCAACTTTTGAAGATGGGGAGATTTTGTTATAAGAGCTTATCTTTGTGGAGAATGCCATGGGAGATTAAAAGTCAGAGATACAGGCTTGGCATATATAACATCCTTAAAAGTACCCATGCTACACTTTGATTTTCACATCAGTTTTGATTTGATCAACCAGTAATATGCTAGTGTTGGTAAGTTGGGGCTATGCAGTCAGAGCATGGTGTTGAAGCTCAAATTTCGATCTAGTATAGATTTATAAATAAGAGCTATTATTTGCAAGGTGTTAATGAAAACTATTCCTGTTTGCTTGTCCTATTCAGAATTTTTGGAGATTGGTTTGTTTCCCTAAATGTTCCTGTACTTTAGTTTCCCATGATGCTTTTAACGTTTCTGGAGGTTCTTTGTCGGAAGCTCATGGGAGTAATCAAAAGTATAAAGTCTTTGAACAGGAAAAGAAAATTAGTTGGAATCAGGGTGGTGTGATCTAAATTTTCTGTGTTTCCAACCTTTCCCCTTCATATACGGAAAAATTTTCACTGTATTTTTTGTTTTATTGTAGAAGTTGTTCACTACAAAGGAGGAAAGAAACGTAAGCTTGTACTACAGATTGGTTTTTGAATATCTTTCTAATACAGTGGTGTTCCAGAAGATGATAAAGAAATGATAGCAGCTCCAGAAATACCAACTGATTTTACTCTCCTTCAGTAAGTGTTTAAAGAATTTTCATTTTTAAATGCAGTGAGTCTTCTTAGTATTAATGCATGTGGGTTGATTTCTCTCTTGGAAACAAGAAAACAACATGAGGAAACAAAGTTCTAGATCTTTTCCCTATTGAGATATTGCTAAAGCATTGTTTGAAATATTTCTTGAGTATTCAGCAGTAATTATGTATTTTAGAAATGCGTAACTATTTTTTAAACTTTGCTACTAGGAAGCCATTGTGACAGAAACTGTTTTGTTTATGTGATATACTTCCCAGGATTTTATTTTCAAAATGAAGTGTTTTGCATAAAAAACCCTTTCGTTAGGAGTACCCCCCAAAATTGCCTTCATTAAAGCCTCTCTGTATATAGGGAGAAGAAGTAGTTGCCCTTAGTAACTGGGGCAGGTTGCCTAATATTTATAATATCTGAAGGCAAATATTTTAGTTAAAGCCAAAGTCTTAGCTTCCTTCAGGAAGCTTAGTTCTTTAGTGGTCTTCCTACAATTTTTAAGAAATAGACATCTGAATTTTCGACATTTAAAATCAGATATAGATTGTGTTTTGGACAAAGAAATTATTATTTTAAGTACACCAAAAGAATCCAGTTCTTCAGTCTTAATTGTCAAGAAGTTGGCATGAATAAATTGCAGCAGACTGAAATGCGTTAAATTGGTATAAAATTTAAAAATATACAAAGATGCAGTTTTGGATTGATGAAGGAGGTTGTATGGGTTTCGTGAGAAATAAAGGTAAATTGGAAGATGGTTTAATATGAAATACTGTTTTTACAGTGCCCCCCCTTTTTATTTTACTCTATTGGTACAGTTCATTGCTTAGTGAAATATTTGGTATTTCTGTACTAGTCTTTCCTGTCAAAATAAGAACACCTAGAAAGTTTTGAAAAAGAAATATTTCTCACCTCTTTCTTTCTTTCCCTCCATGGTAGGAGACTTTTTCAAAGTACATAGTCAACAAAACCAGAAATAGCAAAATCTGTGTTAAAAGGCAGAAAACTCCTTTCAGAAACTTGCAGTACTGAGACACCTTAAGCTTCTGATTGTTGGAGGGTATTATAAATAAATACATAGCAGTGGGTCTCCCGTGCCCTCTGGTTATCTTTGTGGTTGCATTGTTAATTGAATCAGGAAGTGTGTATCAGAGATTTGTGATAGCAGCTGGAATTCATCATGCTGCATGTATCTTTTAAAACAAGATGTAGCAGCATTCCAGTTGAATTTAGAGGAAATGCAGAAATAGATGATAGATAAACTAAGGATTTTCTATTAATAATTCAGGTGACTTCTCACACCCCCACCCCACCCCACCTCCACTCCCAGGTTATCTGTTTGATGGAGGGACCTCACTTAAACTTCCGTTCGGTACCTTTCAACATAAGTGCTTTCAACCTCTTAACTAAGCAGTTTCTAGTAGCACGAAGAGATCTGCTGAGACACTTGGGTTGTGGGGGAAGGTGCTAGGTTTATTTTTGCTTGTCCCTCTCATTTTGCATTGTTTAAGTACTTGTGGCAGATATTTACAGTGTTCTTCGCTTTTTGAGATGGTGCAGTGTTTGTCACGTGCCAAAAGCAAGGTTCCCAACCTACTGTTGTTTTCTACTCACCTTCACATCTTTTAACCTTACTGTTTGGATTTCCTCACAGGTAAATGGTTTGGAGGAAGCAAGGCAGGGTGTGAGGGTGTGCTCTGATCTGTTCCTCAACAGTAGATTTAAACAGAATTAAAAAGCAGCTTCACTGTGAAGAGTTAACTTACTGGACTGAGAGCATAATGTGACTTTATGTAGTGTATTTAAGAATGTTTCTGATGAAATGTGTAAATTGTTTGTCTTTTTATCTTTGCAGGGAGTCTGAAACACACTTCTCTTCC
>NW_009732847.1:0-35529 GCF_000703405.1 Apaloderma vittatum | reverse complement strand
CTTTGAAGATATTGAAGGAAAAACCCAAAAACAAGGAAAAGGAAAAGTATGTTCGTTTCATAGGGGTACTAAAACACTTTTGCTGTTATGAATTGTAGAGTTCAGCACTTGCTTTGAAGCTGGATGACCTGTGAATATTTTCTGAAAATGCAAGTGTTTTGTGAAGAGAGTTCATATTTGTACTTGAATTGAAATGCTTCATCTTGAGTATTTGCATGGTATTTCTTTCGTGCTGTGAAGGCATAAAGGGGTGGTGGTAGAGGAAGGTGTTCCACCCTATACTTAATTTGGTTCTAATACAGTCTCTTCTGGTTGGTGTCATTAGTTCTGGCTCTCTTTGTGAACAGAAACAAATAATAATTAAAAGTTGCATTTGTATTTTTTTGTGTGTTTGGGGGGTGTGTGATTTGTTTTGTTTGTTTGTTTGTTTGCGTTTGTATTTTTTTTAGTATGTTGTAGACAAGTGATTACAATACTGGAGTGGGAAGGTTTAAACCCCATTAGTAGGCTTTCTCTCCCCTCACTGGATGAGTGTCCTCCCCTCCTGGGTGGCTCCTGTCCCCTCACTAACTTTTCACGCACCACATGCTGTGACTGCCTTGCCAGGCACCCCAGGTTATTTGTACCGGTACAGTGTGCCCAGTTGTTAAGAGTAGTTTTAAACAACAGTAATTTAATTTCTGTGTAATTTTTTTTCTTTTTTGTTTCTGTAAGTTGTACTTGATTTGGGGAATCAAATACTAAGACATCTGTCTACTCTTCCTCACCCCCCACTTGCCAACATGTGCTCAAAAGCAAAACCAAAAGGTTAATGCATTGCAGAGGAGACTTTGTGAAGTGTGTTAAGGGAATTACCATACTGCTTTAAATAAAAGCTGTATAATCTGTTTTACAGTTCTTTGTGTAATGTACTGTCATTAACTTGATATTTTAGTTGCTAGAAGATTTTAAATGAGGGAAGAAGGAAATGGAACCTGTAGAATCTTGTTGGCCTCTGTATGAGTCAGGATCAGCTGTTCTTGGCAACTTTGAATTTTAAATCTGATTCCCAAAAACAAAAGGCCTTGTGTGTAGTGGTCATGATATGAAAGTATTTTTTTAAAAATATACTACACAATACCCTGTTAAAACTTCTTGTGCATGTGTGTGATTGCAGACCTGTAAAAAAGGAAAAAAAGGACCAGCAGAGAAGGGAAAAAGTGGAAACGGAGGAGGGAAGCCTGGTGGCCCGAATCGGATGAATGGACATCATCAACAGAATGGTGTGGAAAACATGATGCTGTTTGAGGTAGTTAAAATGGGCAAGAGTGCTATGCAGGTAAGACTCAGGATATTTCTATGACTTAGATGAATATGCTTTTTAAATATAAAAACATTTTCCTCTGCATATCATTTAATAAGATGAAGCCTAAAGTAGATTCTTTTTCTTCAATTTGCAGTTTTTAGCACCACATTAAGAAAAAAATGGTTTTATATTGTTAAGATTTGAATTTAATTGAACTGCTTTTTCATTTCTAAATGTTTGGCATGAATTATCACAAATTAGTGATGAAATTCCAACTATGATTCAGAGTGAATTTGCAATATCTAAGTGAAGAAAGGTTGTTTTAGATTACATGATTTGAAAATCCTTTTTGTGTAGCTGTAACTAAATACAAATGTGGTTTATGCCTGTAGTTGTCATAGAACTTAACAGGAAATCTGTAGTTTGTGGATGCTTCCAGAGCACAGATTATTTGAAAACTAGTGATTACTTCTCTTTCACCCAAAGTAAAATCGCTAGCTACAACTTAAGTGCTAATCTTTAAATTTCCCCTAAGTTGCTCTGGGTAATGTATATTGCAACGCTGAATCGGGTGGGATTTGTGTCAAGGAATTGTGACCTGTTAGAAGTCTCTGCATTAGTCACTGTCTCTGCTGCATTTACTAGTGGGACTGAAATCAGTCTATTAAGAAATTTAGCACTTTTTAAACAATAAAATCAGTTAAATCAGTAAGCGTTTACTTGACTGTGTGAATCCACCAGTGGAGAGAGGGTTAACGTGTAAGCCTGTCAGCCATGGAACCTTCCTGCTCCTCATGTGACTCCTCAGTAGCCTGGAAGAAAAGACTGTCTTTGGGATTGAAAATCCAGAGTTTACAACTCCTGTGATCTGCTTGTGGCTGTATGCAGCCCTTCGCAAGATTTGCAGGCTCCTGCGTGAAATAGAGCTGGGAACCTTGAAGCCTGAATTTCTTGGCAGAAATTTAGTTCAGACTTTTAAAAACCGAGTAGACTATTTTGATGTATTTGCATAGAGAAATTCTGATACTTCCGTCATTTGTTTTGTTCTGCCGTATTCCAAAGCAGGAGGAAAAGCTCTGCTGTCTAACTGGTGCTATTCATCCTGCATTTTCATCCAGTTGTCAGTGCTTGTATGTTCATGATGATTTAACAGTTTAAAATAATATACATTCAAAATCTTTTACTTTCCAATAGCAAAATGGACCTTTTCCAAACCTGAATACTTTGTTGAATCAGGGAATTTATAGCTAGGTAGTAAAGTGAACCTTTGTCAATACTTTTTGTTAAAATGAAGGAAAAAAAAAATACTCAGAATATTTCTGAAGTAAGATCTGTTTCAGCACTTGCTGTAAAATTTTTTTCTCTGTGGCTCTCAGCACTTGCTTACCTGAAAAAAAATTAATGGTAACTTTTTATTGTATTTTAAAAAAATTTTTGTTTCATACCTTCTTCTGAGTTAATGTCTGTTCTCTGGCAAAAACAAATAGTTTGTCCACTGAGACAAAATTTTGTGAGAAACTGCTGTTCTGCTGGAGGTTCTTTAAAATAAATTCTGAAAACAAGGCTCTCTAACTGAGATTAAAAAAGTCAGAACCAAGAGCTTGAAACTAAAGTGAGTCTCTTGTGCCCCTGTTAATCAGTTGCATGATGTATGTTTTTGACTTCTGCAGTAGATGGTTTGTGCTGCACACATAGATGGTTTAAACATAATGGCATATAAATTCTGTTTTCTGAAAACCATTGTCACAGGATTCCTGTTAATTTGCATCCCTTTAAGATTTTTGTAGTAAAGTGCTCTTGTTCCTGTTTGGTTTAGCGAATACGGAGTAATTAATGTCTGTGCTGCACAGGGCGGCGCTGCTCGTGCTGTTAAGGCAACGTCTGTGGCTCATCACAGGAGCAACAGTTTTGAGAAGCATAGGGAGTTGTAACTGTTGGAAATGAACACCTGAGTAGTATCTTTAGAGATGCGTCACTAGTTTGAAAATGAAAAAGAGAAAGCCTGCTTCTATAAAATGCATCTCTTACTTTTATGTTCTTCCTCAGAATTTACTCCAAGACTTAGGATATTCCTGTACTTTCTGTTCAGGTGTTTATTTCAGTTTGATACTTGTGCTTGTTTGTAGAGTACAGTGAGGTCTTTTCCTGAAAACTGGTGTTATGGCAGTGTTAATCCATTTTAATCGAGACCCCACAAAGTTCAAGTTGTTTAAAGAATCACTTACTGGAAGGCAGTTATGTAACTTCTTAAAGTCTTCAATTTATGAAAACTAAAAAGTGCCTTTATATTTGTTTTTTCAGTCTGTAGTGGATGACTGGATAGAGTCATACAAACATGACAGAGATATAGCGCTGCTTGATCTCATTAACTTCTTTATTCAGTGTTCAGGCTGCAAAGGTAAGATACTGACTTGTTTACTCATCCATTTAAGTAATATTAACATTCTCATTCTTTGCTTTTATACTACGTGTGCTGTAGAACTGCAGCTAGGTTACATGATTAGGTTCTTGTAGTATTTCTGAAGGTGGGAGCAGGAGGTTTAGAAATCCTATACTGTATTCACAAATGTGTAGATTAAGCCTTTTGTACTCAGACCAGAGAGAATGCAGTACTGGTACTTAGTTCATTTCCTCTGCTCCTGCTATTATTTCAGAAAATCATTTGTCTCTTAACATGGTCAGTTTAGCTTATTTGGTCTTGGAATTCTGTTTTGCATTTATCTACTTCACATGGAGAGTTTTAAGATTGTTACATAGTCATTGTAGAGATCTGTGATTTAAAAGATATTATGGACAGTGTCATGGTAGCCTTTCTACAGTAAAATTATATTTCCATATATTCTTCATTTTCTGTTTTTCTTGCCTCATTTCCACATCCCGCATTCTTTTTCCCCTCGCCTCCCTGTTGAAGAGGAGAAGATGATTTACCCTGCAGTGCTTGATAGAGTAGGACTGGGTGTTGTTTGTTCTCCTCAAGCACTTCTCTGTTCTGATAAACTTTTAACATGCATAAATCTCCTGAAAGCTAACAGCATTCCTCAGAGGTTGTCTGTGATTTCAGGAGCAGTGACCTTTTGATCATTGTTACCAGATGAAACCACAGAATCTTTTAATGCTTTCCAAAATGATTCTGTTATGAATTTTTCAGTAAGCTTCAGGAGATGTATTGGTATTTTATGTCACCATTTACACTCTGAGAATTTGGGGCTAAGACAAATAGAAATTGTGTGTGAAATCACTGTGTTTATTACTGTGCAGAAGAGAATAGGTAGCCGTAGAACCGTTTAAATTTGCTGTATACCATTTAGAGTCCTAAGTTGTAAAAGGTCACTTCAGATTAGTGTAGTCTCTTGGCTGATGAAGAGTTCTGGCACAAATATCTTTGACTTCTGAGTATAAGTGAGTAAGTAAATTCCAGATGTGTGTGTACATGCACACAAACACACTTCCAAAAAAGAATAATAAAAACCTCACATACATAAAAGTATTGGTGCCAAGTGCTTGTTATACATGGCTGCTAAAATAAAAAATGTGTAACTTCATTGAAAACACTTGTATAATGTGTAATTTAGCTGTAGATGGATAATTTTTACATTGTAGCAGGAGGCATCACCTACCATCTACCTCTTTCATATTAAAAGTACTAATAATCTAATGTCTAAATTATAGGCGTTGTTACAGCAGAGATGTTCCGACATATGCAGAATTCTGAAATAATCCGAAAAATGACTGAGGAATTTGATGAGGTAACTTAATGAAATGTTCATAATGATTTGATACTAATTTTCTATTTTGCCTGTTCTAGTCTTACTGGAACGTGTTGCTTCAGGTTTCTTTTAAGGGTGAGGTGAGCTTCAAAAATGACAGGACTTTGATGAATGAAAGTGTCGAAGTCCCTTATTTCACTGAACTTGTTAGACTAGGAAGTAAAGCTGTGTGTGTGTATAATTTGTTTTATTAATCATTTAAGAAATCAGTATCAGCTTTCAGTTTTTGAATAGTGGGAACTCCTACTACTGTGGAGCTGTGTGAGATGCCTCCCCATTTCTGCTGTGTATGTAAGGCCTTAAAGTCATCTTCAGCTTTTAAAACAGTTGTTAAGTTTTTCTGTGCATTCATCAATCTACAGACTGGGAGATTGAATTTGATTTTTTCCAGCTGAAGACTAATGCTTTGCCTTTCATGGGCATTATAACTTATTTTCCTTTAAATTGTCGCTTCCTTTTTGTTCCACTGGGTGTTAAATGAGACAGGTTATTTTTCGGGGTGTGGTGTTTTGTTTTGTAGTGTGGTGAGTGGTGTTTTGGTTTTTTTTTATTTGTTTGTTTGTGAATTTATTTTTGAGTGGTATTCCTTTCACCCTGTGTTCCAGAGAATGTAAACGTAGCTTTAGAACCTCCTCTCGCTATAGTCTAATGCAGAAATAATCACTTGCCCCTACACCTCTCTCACTCTACCCCACCCCAATTAAAATCCAAAACCCTTCAGTATCTTTAACAGTAGAAAATGTAATATATTTTTTTAAAAGGATTTTTAGTATTCCTTAGAACTCTCTCAATGCATAAATACATTTGATTACTATAAGGCAATATTGTGTGAAATTTATAAAGCTTTAGTTGGGGCTGTTCAGGGTTTTTTATCACTATATTATGCTCTTTTTTTTTTGATAACAGAATTCTAATGAACAGCTCTCAGTTTTCTAGTCTCTTCATGAATGCTTTCCTTGTTTCCAACCTGTAATGTTGTTTAGCCTCTTAAAGAAGCTGATCACAAGCTCTGATACAAATTATTGATTCCCCCCCCCCCCGTAATTTTACCATTTTGCCATTATTTGCAAAGGTTCCCAGATGAGGGCAGGAACGCACATTAGTTATATTCAAGGTGTTACAGTTTATGACTTCAGGAATCTGCAGTCTGGATATAAGCATCTTCCTGTATCCTTTATTGTGGTCCTTACCTGGGTGTTGCTGAAGTTTCCAGCTAATTGTTGTTCATGGGCTGGTTCTCTTGTTCCAATGTCACCTGAAGCGCTTCTGCAAGGATTATGACTTTTTCTGAGGGAGTAGGACAGGAGGGAGTTAGTAGTTATTTCACTGTATTTGCTAATGTGCAGTTTTTATGGTAGAGCTTGTAGAACATTGTTTCTGCATATAACGAGTCCAAGCTGCAAAGTAGATGATTATTTGTGGAGTCACGTTCTTCTGAGGTATTGATACTGGTTTTATGACATAGGAGATTTTGGCTTTAAAGTTGTACTCATCTCTTTTTAATCTTTACATAATAAAATAATTTTAAGATGTTTAAAAGTTTCCTGATTTTTTTTTTTTGCTTGTTTTATTTTTTTTTTTTAAATAATAGGATAGTGGAGATTATCCGCTAACCATGGCTGGTCCCCAGTGGAAGAAGTTTAAATCCAGTTTTTGTGAGTTCATTGGAGTACTCGTCCGACAATGCCAATATAGCATCATATATGATGAATATATGATGGATACTGTCATTTCACTGCTTACGGGGCTGTCAGACTCACAAGTCAGAGCATTTCGGCACACTAGCACACTGGCAGGTCAGTGAATTATATTTATGCGTGCATTGCTTCCATTTTATTTTTTGTGTTGCACAGGAAAGAACGGTTCTGGTTGAACTTCTTGAGATTCGACATTGAACTACTGTCTGATTGTGTAATACAGTTTTTGTCTAATGCAACTTGTTTCAGTACACTTTCTTGCCATTATTATATTTTTTATTACTGAAGGCCAGCTTTATTTTAAAGTATTCTTTAGCAGCTGTCTAATACTTATTTATTTGTTAGCTTTAAGTCTAGTAGAAAAGTAAATAGAAGAGAACCTTTCTGTTGATTCTACAAGTTTGTGTTTTGTCATAAGGGTGGAGGTATCTTTTTTTAACCTCAAATGCAGTTGAACCTGTTCATGCTCTGCCAACAGAAATCATATTTTAGATTGGATGCAATTTTCACTACAAATTTCAGTTGTGCTGTTCATCGAGGCCATGGCATAATGTCACTGAAACTAGCATTTCTGTTCATTGCATTAGGAATAATTATAAAGAATGCTTCATCAGTGATGTAGACATTAAATTTCTGTATGATTTCACGTCTTTGTCCTTTTTGTGTGATTTTTGTTTCAAATCGGTTAAATTACAATGAAATCTCTTAGGAGTTAAGTATGGAATGTTTTAAATAAATACATTATTATTTGGAGGAAAGATAAGCTGCTTGAATGAGCAAGTTCTACACATGCATTGATGAGTGGAGAAGGGTCTCAGAGGGTGTTGTGCAGCGCTCTGCCTAGGCAGGGCTGACTTCAGACTGTACCTGAAACCGAGCTTCAGCTACACTGGCAGTAGTTGTTGGTGGCTTCACTGGAACTGGCCGATGCACGGCTGCCTTCAGCTGGCCTGGCTGGCCAGTTCCTTGCTCAGCGATCGTCTTCTTGAACATACATCAGCACGCTGCGCGCGGGCTGCTGCTGGGAGCCTCCCCACGTTTATTAAGACGAGAGGAACAAACCCTTTTATTTCAGAACATACTGATTATATTGTATCATCAGTTTGACTATTGTACCATGTGACTAATACAAATTTTATTTCTTAAAAAATGAGCTTTTACTACTTTATTTTTTGAGTTGTGCCTGAATGCAAGTTGCAGAAACTGCCCCATTGCATGTTAATTTCTGTCATGCAAAATTATTTTTATTAGTCTGTTTGCATTTATTCATGTCAGCAGTTAATTATGTTGATTTTTGCATAACTACGTGTGCATTTCATGAGATTATAGTTTATATTCTTGATGATTGTGTTTTGTATGGGGTAGAGGCAGCCAACAGAATCCCTGTATCCATATTTACTGTTATTTGCGGTAATGTTGGCTTCTATGATTAGCCTAGACTTGTTTTTCTTTCTTGATATCCTTTGAGATGACGGTGTGTGATGATGTTTCAGTATCTGTGCATGTCTGTATGCCTAACTCATCACCTTTGTGCCAGTGATACAGGCTTAATAACGTTCCGTGTACGCGCTGCTGATGCAAGCCGTGTCATGCCTGGCTGTTTCTAAAGTTCGTAAGAAGAACAAATATACTGTTAATCACCTCCTGATTTCTGGACTCAGAAATAATAAAAGCATGCAAAAAAAATTCCACTCAAGTGTCATTTAAATTTTGGTCAATTCTCTGGCTTCTGATTGGCTACTGCCCTTTCTCTGCTTCTGCAAATGAAGGAATGTTTGAAGAAAACAGCCTCTCATGGAAATTAAATTGAGGGGAAAAGAAAGGTGTGATATGGTGGCATTGGTGGTCTAAGGTGTCTATTCTGAAGACACTTCTTGTGTGTTTGAGGTTGAATGATTGGTCTGCTGACTGATTCTAATAATGGAATCCTTTGAGTATTTCCTGGACTATATTTGTAAATCTTTGCATTCCACACTCCATTTTTTGGAGAAAGAATGTCCATTGTCTCAATTCAGCAATAACACTTAGAGTATTAAAAAACTGCCAGAAAGAAAAGAATGAAAATTTGTTGTTTCCTGATTTCATCTGTTGTGTTGGTAAGTATTGAGGCAGCACTTACTAAAACACTGCTGAAGTCTGCATATCAAGAAATTTACAATGATTTGTACTTTCATAAATACAGAAAAGGTTGACAGGAGGAGGTGTCAGGACGTCTTTTTAATGATTTTTCTTAGATCACGTAACATTTTAAATAGTCCTTACTGTTTTCACTTCTTTTGTAGCCATGAAGCTTATGACTGCATTAGTGAATGTGGCATTAAATCTTAGTATTAACATGGACAACACACAGCGGCAGTATGAAGCAGAACGAAATAAAATAATTGGGAAACGAGCCAATGATAGGCTGGAACTCTTACTACAGAAAAGAAAGGAGGTTAGTGCAACTGTCTAGCTGGTGTGCATGGAAGGAGTGTTGATGAATGACAATTTAATTGTTAATCCTGTTCTGTGATTTGTGTTTTCTGTGTTTTTTGGTTTGATTTTGGTTTGTTTCTTGTTTGTTTTGTTTTTTTTTTAATGAAGGTAGTTATTAGTTCTCCTGTTTAATTTTTTAAGTTGTTTGCGTTTTAATCTCTGAAAAAAAACTTTGAAAGGTTTTCTTCTTGCCACCTAGTTTTTTGTAAAAATACGTAAATATAGACTCTTAAATTTTCACCTAGTGCCACCTTAGTAAAGTTAGCAAGAGAGACAGCAATCCATAATAGATAATTTTTTGTTGTATTTCTTGATTAGTTTCCTAAACTGAGTTCAAATGTGTAACAAAAAATGCGTAACAAAAATTACCATGCATTGACTTCTTGGCTTCTGGAGAAGCCAGTCTTGGAGCAAAATGCTGCTTTTATGATGTCAATGCCATCAGTAGAAAGTGTGTTTACAGGCTTTAGATAAGTCTGTCTGTTATGGAAAGCGCTATCAAAATTCAAAATTCAGTCTACTTCTATTTTCTTTCTTTTTGTGTAAAAGAGACCTGCTGATTCATTGCTGACAGTGCTGTCTTGCTGAAAGCCCTAGTTCATCCAGGTCTGACTTTTTAGTTTGGAGGGAAGTGGTATTTTGTATTTTTTAGATGTTAGAAATAACTATGTAATGATCAAAGGAAGCATCTCACCTTTGCTCCTCAACTTCTATGTTGTTACCTGTTGATATTTTTACTTTCTTGACTACTCAGATAAACTGACAACTTTGATTTCTGATCATCTCACAAAGATCTTGCAGCTTGAGTCTGATCCCTTAAACACCCATTAAATATAGTTGTGCTAGATGTGTGTGCAGGACCAGTCTGTTCTAAGTAACACATAGATACACAGAAAAAGCAATAATGTGAGAATCGAGACTTTTCCCAACCCCAGTTGCTCTTACGTATATTAGCTTTAGGATTTCTTACCAGCTTTTCTAGTTTTGGTTTTGATTTTCTTAATTTTTTGTACTAAATGAAAGTAAGCCTCACAGTAAGATCTGGTGTTTGAGGTTTTGATTAATTTGTAAGTCAGTACTAAAGTTCACTTTATTCATTGATTCTTTTTGCATGATTTTTGTCACCTCCATCTGGGTAATATCTCTGGTGGTTTCTTGGGATTAGAGGGCGAGTTGTGTGGTTTGCCTCCCTCCCAGTCTGATGCACTAAAGTATCATTCCTCATTAACATTGTTTCAGTTTGTCCTGCCTTCGTAGTTCAAACTGCAAAAAGAATATGCTGATCATATTTAGTTATTTTCAGATCTTGTAGCTAACCTTCTTGCACTTTCAAAGCAAATACAGTTTTCTGGGTTCTGGAATATTGCACGAATCACTTACCAACTCATTAGCGTGGTGGCGTCCCTGCCCATGACAGGGAGGTTGGATTAAATGATCCCTAAGGTCCCTTCCAGCCTAGGCCAGTCTGTGGTTCTCTGCTGCCTTGCTCTCATGTTGTTACTCTGAGACTGGATTTGTTGCCTCCATTGTCTTTGTTACAGTTGAGGAACAGTTTTCCAGTGGTCAGAATTACTAAAATTTGTGTACTATGGTAGATAGAATTCCTTAAATAATAGCATACTGTGCTGTGAAAGAGGTTTGTGGATATTTTGGGAAAGGATTTAATGGCCACACTTGCAAATGTTAACTTAATTTCCTATGTCTGACATCAGCATCATCTGAATGGACTGTAGGACTGCTGCTTACTGTTCATGTACTCTGTTCCTTCTTTCAGCTTCAGGAAAACCAGGATGAAATAGAAAACATGATGAATGCAATATTTAAAGGTGTTTTTGTGCATAGATACCGGTAAGTTTCTCTTAGTAAGTAATTTGTAGTTTCCTTAACTTACTTTAGAAGCTAGTGACAAGTTATTTCTAATTGTTCATCTGTTTGATCCTGTTACCTCACTTCTTTCCGCAGAGATGCAATTGCTGAAATAAGAGCCATCTGTATTGAAGAGATTGGGATATGGATGAAGATGTACAGTGATGCCTTTCTCAATGACAGCTACTTAAAATATGTAGGGTGGACTATGCATGATAAGGTAAGCTGTGCTGGGGAAAAGGAACAGAATCACGAAACATGCCTCCACGTTTCTGGTTCTTGATCTTGCCAGACTAGATCCTAATCTCTTAACTCAGTCACTGCTTTTCTTGTCATTCAGAAGCACTGGCATTTCAACATATATGGAAAATAGAATTGAATCTTTTAAATTATTTTAGAGAGTGTAGGAGTGTGTGTGTGTATATATATGTGTATTTTTAAGTAACTAACTATTTTTAAGTAAGGAAATGGCTTTTTCTATTTATTTATTGCTGATGCAGACTTCTACTTTATGATACTTAACTCTTTAAAATTAATGCATTTCATATGGAGTAATCCAGTCCAGTCATATAGCCTAACAAACATTTTCTCTATTTTGCCAAGTTAAGAAACCTTTTAGCCTTCTCAGCAAGTTCTAAAAAGCATGAAATAAGTCCCCTTTTGTGCTGCTGAGTGCCTCAAGCTGTTACTTACAAGCTACCAGCTAGAGATTATTCTCTGCTTGCAGTGGTCAACAGATACAGTTTACAAATACACTGGGATTCATTGTTGACTCAGCACATTGTCTCAGTTTTTGAATTGGAGACTTCAAGCTGTCACATTTCAAGCGAAACAATGAGGGGTCACTCATGCTAAGCTGTTCATGGATTTGGAGTTTTCTGTTTGGTTGGTGTTTTTTGTTTCGTTTCTGTTTTCCTTCAGTAGCTTGTTCACAAGCAGGCACATATTCTTACATCATTAAAATGATTCTTGATAGTGTGTCTTGACAGCATTTAATTTTAGTCTCTAGATTAATTCAGAGTGCAAAAGAAACTTGCCTTTTATTACTTGAAGATCACATCTGTATCCCATACTTGACTTTTAATGCAGTTCTTAATTCTATTTTAGCAAGGAGAAGTAAGACTCAAATGCCTAACTGCTTTGCAAGGGCTTTACTACAATAAAGAGCTTAATTCCAAATTGGAACTCTTTACCAGTCGGTTCAAGGTTAGTGTAACTTCATGTTTTTAAGTGCTTTTTGAAAAAGTTGTATTACAGTTCTTTCCTCTTTGAAAACTCTTTCTTTTCTCTTTTTAGGATAGAATTGTGTCTATGACTCTTGACAAAGAATATGATGTTGCAGTCCAAGCAATAAAATTACTCACTCTTGTTTTACAGTAAGTCCATGTATATCTCCTTATCTGACCTACAACAAGTAGGAAAACTTAAAAGTATGTCTCATACCTGTGCGTGAGGACAACAGAATGAGAGAATCAAATAATCCAAAGTTTAGAGAAATGTCTACACATTTTGCACTCAAAGAAATTGGAATTTCAAAAGTAATCTAGTTAGTAACAGTGCTGTTACTATCTGCCACAGTTAAAGAAGGGTAGAGGCTAGAAACTTAGACTTCAGCCTCCCAGATTTGAAGTTGTTGTGGAATATTTGAACTGAAGAAATACAGTATGCATTGAACATTATACAGTTAGTTGAACTTCTGAGCATAACTTTCTACCAAATGCTCATATGTTACCAGTAATTTTTGTCTGGGAAAACTTGGAAACAAGCTATCTTGTGGGTTTTAGGATGATATATTGAAGGAAAAGGGTTAGATTCTACTTCATTGCCCTTCATTGCCATCTCTCTCATTAGAGTTCATACTCTGACTCGGCTTTTTTTTTTGTGTGTGTGTGTCTTTTACTCCTTCTTCTCATCCCTAGGAGTAGTGAAGAAGTTCTGACTGCTGAAGACTGTGAAAATGTCTACCATCTGGTTTATTCAGCTCACCGGCCAGTAGCAGTTGCTGCAGGGGAATTTCTTTATAAAAAGTAAGGTGGAAAAATTGTAGTTTATTTCTTGTTCCTGTAGATTTTGCTGTGTACATTAATACTGATTCTCAATTTTAATTAAGAAAAGGAAAAACTGAATCATGAAGTGGCCTTAAGAAATAACTTACAGAAAATGTAACACTACTGTAGTTTTTGAACTGTTGTAGCGTTTCTGAATGGGAAATTGAGAGTAATTTTGAAGGCTGCACTTTAAAAGCCTTTACCTACAGGGATTATGAAAGCAACAGTCTGCTGTCATCTCCCCATGCTTCTGTGTTCTGTGAAACATCTGAAAATGCTAGTGTACTTGGGTACCTAGAACTTGTGTGTGTATCATAACGAGTATTTTCTTGTTTGGCAGTCGCAACACCCTCCCTCCTGCAAGCTGGTTTGTATGAGCATTCCAAAAAGTGTTTTCCTGTTAGAGATTCACACACGCCAGATGTGTAGCGAGGAGAAATTAGTTTCTGTCTAATACTTTTCAGATCTCGTTCCAGTGTTTCTTTGCTGCTTTAAATTCTTACATGGGGAGCTTTAGAAAATGTATTTTGCTAAAGAGGAGCATGGGACGTCAAGCACCTGCAATTATCACTGGTGTTTTTAAGTATTTTGTGTAATTATACATTCCACTGGGAAGAGTCACTGAACTACCAACTCAGCATATATGAAATAGTTCAAATGATACTTGTCCCAAATTACTTCCTTTCAAAACAAAATGTGGAGCAGCAAAGTATTAAGTGTGTGTCTGTAAAAAAGAATGTTTTGGTATGAATTGACTGTGGCAAAGGCAATGAAGAATAAACTTGTCCTGCAATAATTTTTCTTTTAGACTTTTCAGCCGCAGAGATCCTGAAGATGATGGAATACTCAAAAGAAGGGGAAGACAAAGTCCAAATGCTAATCTTGTCAAGACATTAGTGTTTTTCTTTTTGGAAAGTGAGGTAAATTGATTTTCAGGGATATCCTTGGTTTTGTGTATGTTTTGATGTTGTTCTTTTTGTTTGGGTGAGGTTTTTTTTGGTCTTAATTTTTTTATTTAAGTAGTTGTTTTACTTTTCCCTACTTAGTGCTTAGTAACTGTGAATGTGTTGTGGTTTTCCTATTATCTGAGTAACCTGGGTGCCAAAAG
Source organism: Apaloderma vittatum (assembly GCF_000703405.1). Lineage (NCBI taxonomy): Eukaryota > Metazoa > Chordata > Aves > Trogoniformes > Trogonidae > Apaloderma > Apaloderma vittatum. The sequence continues at coordinate 21,283 of NW_009732847.1, read as the reverse complement.
ACTGTTTTGTGAGGTTGTGTTTATGTGAAGGATCTGTGCAGTACCCAGTGTTGAGACAGGCTCTGAGCTCTACTCTGGCAAATATCCTTCTGTTGTTCTTCATACTAATCTATAGGTGGAAAGAAGTTGTCATTTAGGAGATTTATAGGAGAGGAGGAAAAAAAACAACCTTAAACAACCAAAAAACCTCACACCCTCCCCCCTGTTCCCTGAGTTCGGACAAATCTTGCAGCATTACTCGTAGCAGTTGGTCTGGATTCATCTTTTTAAGTAAAATTGGAGAAGAGAATCTTCTATTGAACCAGAGAGCTCTCAACTTTCAGTGTTGGTTTGTTTTTTTTTTTCTTTGCCATGGACAGGAGCCAAATGAGACAAATACCCTGTATTATAGCAAGTTTTGTAATGAATTTTTATTGCTGCTAAAGAAAAAATCTTAATCTGTTCTTATTTTAGTTGCATGAACATGCTGCTTATCTTGTGGACAGCATGTGGGACTGTGCAACAGACCTCTTGAAGGACTGGGAATGTATGAACAGTCTGCTGCTGGAGGAGCCTCTCAATGGAGAAGAACGTAAGAGATAATTCACGCGTGTTTGTGTTGCTATGCAATTTCTGACAGTCTTGATTTATAAGGAAATAAGATGCTTGTATGGATGAGTCCCCATACATTCTATATTTTTACATGATGGTAATAAATCACTAATACTAATCATAAAAGAAAGAGATCACTTCTGGCATGAAAGTGAGACACAGAAGAACAATGGTGGGCAGAAAAAAGGGAGAAAAAAGGAGATAAATAGTCAGTGTCCATAGCCTGTTGTTCCACAGGTTCAGGCCGCACTTCTGGCATTGGAGAATCTGAGTTGTTTGTAAAGCTGGTTCATTTATTTAGTGTTAAAACTATCGTTTGGAAAAATACCGTCATTTCTTTAATGACAGTAAAACCAAACAGCCCCTGGCATGGTTCTGTAATTCGTAGTACTTAGTAAATGGACCTCTGAAAAATGAAAAGGAACTAAAATTATTATAAACAACTGAAATGATTATAAAACTTGGTATTTGTTTCATCCTGTTCTGTGACTCATCCAGTGATAGTCCCTCAGTTTAAATATTTTCTTGTGATGTTTCATAAGGTTCTTATCTTATCTATCCTCTGTGCCACCCCCACACCTGGAAATGAGCAATTGGCCTAAATGTCTGTCTGGTTTTTTTTTAAAAAAAAAACATATTTTGATGTTTAGATACTAATACTCATGGAAAATGAAAAATCAAGCTGTGTATTAACATCTGTTTCTTAAATTTCAGCTTTAACGGATAGACAGGAAAGCGCGCTGATTGAAATAATGCTTTGTACAATTCGGCAAGCAGCTGAATGTCATCCTCCTGTGGGAAGAGGAACGGGGAAGAGGGTAGGAAGCAAAAAGCTACTTCTCTAGAGATGTGGGAATGACTCTGTTTGGAAAGAAGGGGACAGTTGGGGCAGTTTGGGAAGAAGGAAGAGGTTGTAGGCTGTTGCTGCTGAAGGAATGGAAATCTGGAATTCAGGGTCTCTGCAGCCTCCTATATCTGATGACCCTAGCTAGTTCACTTTTTCTATATTTGAATAAAGTACTGATTGGAAAGAATAAAAAAAAATAAATCTATGTTTGGGTGAGCTAAAACTGTTTTTAATTTGAGAGCAAAATGAGGGAAGGGAATACTTCGTAGTCTCTTTGGAAGGAGGACAGTCCACCAACCGGCCCTTGTCTGCTTACATAAGAGTCAGTCAGCCCTCGTGCTGGGGCCTGAAGCCGGGAAGGGAACTGCTTTTGAGAATGTTACAACTTTTGGTAACAAGCATATATAAGTACAGGTTGAAAACTTGCATGAAGATCAGATGGATATATGAATTGAGTAAATTTAATTAAAAATTAGAGGTAAGCAGAAGGTTTGCTGCTCTTTCATTTTCGAGTGAAGAATTCTGAGCATGGGGTTTTATTTCAACAAGTGTAAACTTTTTCTTCTAAATTGTCACTTCTGTTGTCAAGATCTCAGTAGTATTATGTGTAATTTTAATTGTGGGTTATTTCGAGTGCTGAATGTTGGGGTTTTTTTACTTAGCTTTTTGATAGAGAGAGACCTTATAGTATAGTGATACTAGAAGGCCTGTTTACCTACTTATCATTTCATTAATAGTTCTGGTGCAAAGCTGCATTAGTTTAGTTGTAAAATCTCTACCATACGGATATTTTAGGTGCTGACAGCAAAGGAAAAGAAAACGCAGTTGGATGACAGGACAAAAATTACCGAACTTTTTGCAGTGGCCCTTCCTCAGTTGCTAGCAAAGGTAGGCTTAATTCTGTGTGGACTGTTGCAATGTTAACAAGTATAGGGGCTGTAATTAACTGTATGGCTTGTACAAGTCTTCTTATTAGTCTGTATTAATACTTGACTGTCCTTTACAAATTGTGTTGTCCAAGACTTTAAACTTTTTTTTCTTGTCAATTTTACAGTATTCTGTAGATGCAGAAAAAGTCACCAACTTACTGCAGTTGCCACAGTACTTTGATTTGGAAATTTATACAACAGGGAGGTTGGAAAAGGTGAGGTGACGTTCAATAACACATATCACAAAAGGTGAAAACCCAGACTTTATACTTAGTCGCTGGAATTTCAGTCACAATTGTAGGTCTCTTTTTTTTTGTGTGTGTGAGACTTGATTGTAACCCTTATTGAGAGTGAGACTTCGACTTCAGCAGCATCAGTGGCTCCTGTTCTTGGAGAGACTGGAAGTAGGAATGAAAGCTTACATTTGTAAGGCCTGTCTGGCAAGATTTTAACAGAGAATCTTTCCAGCTAGATTAACATTACGCAAGAGCATTTGTTGCTGGCTTGTGGTCTTGCTCCAGGTATGCTGCTTGTAGAAAAAAACTTGATAAGTTTTATTTCTGTGATCACTGAAACTAATGAGACACCATCTTCACTGCATGAAAAAGGGAAAAAACTACCACATCAGAAGTTCTGTAGGTACTGTTGTCATTTTATCTGCTATGGAATTGAAGTTGTTCTCATCTCTGTTATCTCCTTCTGTGATGCAGTTGCTGTATTATGAACGAAGGAGCTGGAAACAGTCAAAAAAGGAAGAAAAAGTTTAATTGATAGCATAGCTTAGCAAGGATAGAGCAGCAGTGATCAATTCAGGTAGAGGGCTGGCATGTATGAACAACTGGGGTCAGTGCTGACATTGGAGTATTAGGAAACAAAATCTTCAATTATACAGCTTTTAAGACTATGTATAAATGTTTGTGTGAGTGAGAGGTAAATGTTTCTGTATTGTTGTCATTGCAAATTCAAGTGTTAGATAAAACCTTACTGACAATTGCAAATTTTTAAAGACTTAATGCCTTGAGTCTAGCCTTTGGCAAGCTCCTACTTAATTTTTGCTAAATAGATTTTTTTTTTTCATTTGCTCAGAATCTTCACTGTTTTTCTAGAAGTGTTTTGTGTTATATATCATAATGAAAAAAGTAATAAATTGATTTTCTATCTTAAAATTCGGAAGGTTTTGTAAAGATATGTATATGTGTGTGTGTATATGTGTGTGTATGTATATATATAGGGGTGTGTATATATATATATATGAATACATTCTTTTTTTTTCCGTGTCTCACCTTTCTTGTAGCATTTGGATGCCTTACTGCGACAAATCCGGGATATTGTGGAGAAGCACACAGATACAGATGTTTTGGAAGCCTGTTCAAAAACATACCACGCTCTCTGTAATGAGGAATTCACAATCTTTAACAGGGTTGACATTGCAAGAAGTCAGTTAATAGATGAATTGGCAGACAAGTTTAATCGACTTCTTGAAGACTTCCTGCAAGAGGTACTTTAGTGTGCAAGATAAACTTTTCCTGCCCCTGTAAATATTTCCAGGGTGGGTTTTTTTTTTTTCTGCCTTCCTATGCAAGTCAGGGAGTTAGGGATGGGAACTTCTTTCTTACTTTCAATACTGTTAAGTCAAGCACAGTAATACAAGAATATCATTGCTGTGAGTATGCCTTGAATCAAGATAGTGAGTCTTTAATCTTTTGACAAGTGTCTTTTGAGAATTTGAGATAAGTTTCAGATAAGCTATGAAATGATGTAAACTTTTCACCTTCAGGTTTTGAAGCTCATGTTTTAGGGAGATGTAGCATTGTAATGCCACTTGGATTCTTTTCAGATGTACTAGTGTTAGTCTTGCCTCTGATTGCATGTTGTTGGTAGATTTCAGTCTCTAGAAAACACTCCTCCTTCCGTGCTGAATGAGTTAATAGCTTAAAATCCACTTTTTTCCCCCACTGTGCTAATCTGAAGAGTGGGAATTTTCTGATACAGTATTTAACTTCACTATATGGGATCTCTGATGTTCAGACAAAACTTCTCCTCCTCATCCATGATATGGAGCATAGGAAGCTTCTTTTTGATGACTTTGCTCTCTGCTTCTCAAATGCAGAGTTATTTTATCAAGCTTTCTTTTCCTCTTATTAGCCTGAACTGGGATTCTCTAGAAGCCCTAGACAGGTGCAGACTATGTAAGAAATGTGCCTAGTAATCACTTTATTTCCCCCTTTGTGAGAAAAAGAAAGACTAAGAGGTAAAGCAGAGCATGTCAGACAGTTGGCTTGAGGGAAAATCGTCAAGTAGTCTGGAAGAAGTATTGAAATCCATAGTGTGTGGTAAAGGAGTGCAAGTACCGCACAGTAAAATGCATTGGACTTGCCGTGTCTGTGATACACCAGGGAGGAGTTTCTGCCACCTCAGTTTATCCTGTGTACTTAAACAGATACTTCTTGGACCTTTTCCTTATTTACTCTTCTTTTTCCTCCAAATGCAAGTTTGTCAAAACTTCTAGGAAAATTGGAACAAAACACTTCCCTTGCCTCTCCCAAAGACTTTTTTCTGTGATTAAAGTAAGATTTAGCTACTGACCTGTGGCCCATCTTGTCCAGTATCTATTGTCTGACAGTGGCCTCTGCTGGATTCTTCAGAGAAAATTGAAGCACCTACATAACAAACACACCGTATTCTGTTATCCTAGACTTCTTTCCTTCCCCTGCCTGCCCCCTCCCTGTTCCTTCCCCTCCTGCTTCCCTCATTCACCTTTGTGCTGCTGATGGTTTCTAAACATGAACTGCTACCTTCTCTCTCAAACTATGTAACTCTTGTAAAAACAAATGTGTCATTGCTAAATAATTTAGATGCATTTCTGTCTTCTGGTTGTTGTTGGTTGGGTTTGGAGGGGATGTATTTTGGGGTTTGGTGTTTTTGGTGTTTTGATGGGGTTTTCTTTAAGTCTTCATAAGTTCCCTAGTAGCATGTGTTGCTTGGGATATCTTACCATGTAATTATTAAATAGGGTGAGGAACCTGATGAAGATGATGCGTATCAAGTCTTGTCAACACTGAAGAGAATCACCGCTTTTCACAAGTAAGCAGGCTTCTGGAGACATCTGTCAGGGTTTGTGGTGAGGGGTTGGTTTTGTTTGTTTTTAATTTGATATCTCTTTAATGCAACTTGGAAGGTTTTTCTGTTTAGTTAAGCTTGTTGTAATTGGTAACGTCAGATGGCAGAAATGGCGTTAGCTAAATTACATTTTTGCTTCATTTCTAATGCTCCAGTGCTCATGACCTGTCAAGATGGGACTTGTTTGGCTGCAACTATAAGTTATTGAAAACTGGTATTGAAAATGGAGACATGCCAGAGCAGGTGTGTAGTTAAAACGCCTTCTTGAGGTATGACAAGAACTAGCTTTTGTTGCTCTCTTTTATTGACCTTTGTCATCTAACGCATTTTTTCCTTTTGATTTCAGATCGTTATCCATGCACTGCAGTGTACTCATTATGTAATCCTTTGGCAGCTAGCAAAAGTTACTGAAAGCAGTTCCACTAAGGTATGCCGCCTTCTAGCTGTATTAGTAAATAAACATTTGTACATACCTGCAGTGTCATCAGGTGGGAATTAATGTGGTGGAATTAGTTAGGAATTAAGACTGGAATATTTTGCCTTTTTTATACCAATACCTGCCTAAGTATTTTCTAATGAGTTCTTCAGAATTCATTGCTTTAGTAGTGGAATGCTTGAATTTTAAAACTAGTATTTCTCTAAATTATTATGTTTTATTAATTAAACATCAATATTATGTTTAATTTGATGGAATTTTAAAATAGTTGCAGTAAACAAATGCAATACTTGCTGCTCTGGCACAGTAACAGTGCTGCGGGTGGGTAGAATACCACTCCTAAACCAGAATAGTCAGTCTAGCTGCTCTCAGGTAGCAGAATTTGTTTGCAAACTGAAGTATTGGTGACAAATTCGTGAAAGTGTTTGCACATTGGCATAGTATTCTCATTGCTCAGTATGTTGCAATTGTACTTGGAATAAAGATAGGAAAAGACTAAGTTAAATTTCAGACTTTATTAGGGAATAATGTAGTAATCCTGAAGGACAAAGCTCTGGCAAATGTCATCTTTCTGATTTTGCTTCCTGGAAAATCCTGGAGGAAGGATTAATGTTCCTTGTATCCACTGGACAGCATTGCTTGAAGAGAGCAATTAAGTGGTTTGCTGTGTGAGCTACCTAATGAAAGATGGTCTTTGAAAGGCTAGAGAATTTATAAATCAGTCCATAAGTGATGAAACATTCTGAATATTTCTTTAACTAAAAAAAAAAACAACCAATGATTTTCTGCAATCCATCTACAGTCCTGTAAAGAGAGTACGTTTTGTGCTCTTTCACTGGAAATTTACGCTGGAGTTGCACTTTGTTATTGGAGTTACTGATAACAAATCCTTTGTTTATGTCAGAGGTGAAATAAGTAGCTGCTTCAGGTTTTGTAAGCACTTGGATTGCCATACTTGAGAAAAAGAAGTTGTAGGCATCTGTCATTGTTTACTTGGGAGAAAACAAAGAGAACTCACAAGATTAATAATTTTTAATGAATATTGTAATTTATAATTAATTAATAATCCATTATTACAAAAAACTTTTAATATGAGGATTCACAAGTTATTTTGGGGGGGCCTTTATTTTCTGCTTCCTCCCCCCATCATGTTGAGATTTCGTTAGTCCTGTGAATAATTGTGGCCTTACTGATACAGTTACAGTCTGAAGATGTGTTAAGTAAAGGTGCAGTTCAGTGCTGCCTGCCCAGCTAGTTTACCAGCTTTTAGTGGCCTCTAACGTTTCCCGACGAAAAGATATGAAGTGGATGCGTAGATTGTTGACAGCCACTTATGCCTGTGAAAGATCTGTTAGTTTAAAGGGTAAGCAGCAGTCTGAGGTTTTCTTTGGAGTAGTGATTAAAGCTTTATCACAAGCTTGGTGACAGAAGCTGAGCTAAACACTGAAAAGCTAGGTTAGAAATCAAGATTAACTCTGCTATTTTGTAATTTGTAACACTTTCACCAGGAATGAAAAGAACTTATTTGAAAAGTGATCCTTTATTGAGACTGTTTTCTGCTCCTGTATAACAAAATATGGTAGATTAAAGCTTTCATAGGTTTAACTTATGAACCACAATTATTTTATTATCTGTAACTGGCTGACTGCTGCCAAACACACCAGGTACGTACCGAAGTTCCATTGATTTCTGTTCAGAGCCAATGGAACATTACAGCAAACAATTTGAAACACAGAAGCAGAAGTGACAGAAATGTACTGTGCCAAAAGACTTTTTTCTTTTTTTTTAGTTTTGTTTTTTATTCCGTGACAAAATTAACTGCAAGCTGCATGCTGTTTGTGGACAGATTGACTGAGTATCTGAATTAGCTTCATAAAATAGGCTGATAAAATAAAATACTACAAATAGTTCAATTTATTTTTTAATATAAATGAATAATTCTCTATAAAGGAAAGATTCTTGTGTAATTCTCTTCCCCTTCAGATTAGTGTGCCGATGTTAAGTGTTGAAAGAAGTTTCATGTAGTGAAGGCGCTCTAAAATCGTACAGTACTTAAACTCATAGTGAAGAAGCAGCTGCTGCTCTTGTTGAGAGTCCTGTTGAGATCAAGTGACACGTTGGACCAGTGTTATCTGCTTTCCTAAGGGAGAGACTTCTTTTGGTTTAGATTGCATGGATACTTTTTAAACTTATCTTGGAGGTTTTTCTTCTTTGTCTGGACTGATGCTAATTATGCAGTTAATCTTTTGTAATATGACTTCCCCGGTTCTACATGTGCTATAATCTTCACGTGGTTGAGTAAAACCAACTGTGCTGCACATGTGGAGGGTAATTGTGCCAGAGTAGTACTTTATTTGCTAAATAATCTACTTTTCTAGAAGTTATTGCAACTCTTAAAAAGATACTTTTTAAAAATTATTTTATTATCAGTTAAAGAGAGGAAGAAAACCTTGTCTCTCATGTGACATTTTATTTTATCCCCAAGCGGTGAGTTAATAAAATAAAATCAAATAATACCATTTAGCCTTGTCTATTTTAGTTATAAACAGCTGCCTAAAATCTGTCCCCTGGGTTAAAAATACAGAAATTTTAAAGAGAAAATGCTTTATGCTCTGGATTGTTTTGGGCTTTATTGGCAGAAGGGAGGGTTGGTAGGTTTTTTGTTACTGTTTTAAAAATAATTTAGTATCATTATTTTCATCTCGACTTCTATTTCTTTTTGTGATATATAGGTTGACACAGTTGAGGAAAGTGCTACTTACTGATTTTGTTTGTAATACTGATTTTTAAATAATGAATTGGACTTATGTTAGGACTATGTACGAGGTCTGGTGGATAGCTCTGTGAAAATGAATACACTAAAAGTGACTATAAAATTGAAAAAGCAAAACTGTTACATGAAATCTTTCTCTTTACAGGAGGACCTTCTCCGTCTAAAGAAGCAGATGAGAGTGTTCTGTCAAATTTGTCAACACTACCTGACCAATGTGAACACGGCTGTTAAGGAACAGGTTAGTGACTGTTGTTTATCCTTGTAGTCTTCAGAAAGTTCCTCTTACTAATATTTTCAGTGCTCAGGTGGGCCTGTGGTGTGTCTTGGCTCTCTAGGCTGAACACACTCCATACTTCTAATGCTTTGCTCTCCTTTAGGTAGTTTAGGTAGACTTGCAGAATCAGTTTAAACTTGATTCTTTCTAGTAATGTTAGGCAGCACAAACTTTTATTCAAAGACTTGTTTTGTTTTGTTTTGTTGCTTTAAAGAGCAGCTAGGCTGGCTCATGGTAGAGGCTTTCTGGTTTATAAGTTAGATAGGGAAGTTTCATTTCAAAGCTCTTGCTTACCCTGGGGTCGTGAGACACACCGCTGGTGGAGCTGATTGTGGATTTGTAGACTTGGAGCTGGAAGACCTAAGGGCAGCTCTTTGAAAGAGAGGAGATACATGTGCCCATCAGTAATTGTGAGAACAACTTTCCTCCTCAGGCCGTAAACTTGTGAGGACATACAGGGCCAACTTCTCCATCTGTTCCCCTTGATCATGATGCTGCATACAGAATATACTCCTCAGTTCTTCAGGGTCCCAGGGTTTTGGGGAATCTCTGAATCATGAATAAAAGAAAGAGTACCTAACCTGAGTGTGCGTGTGTGTGTTTACACTTGGACGTGTATGCACCATAACCTAAGAGGATTCTTTTTTTGGAAGTGGTATTTCTTCTTCCCAGTCACCCTTAGTTACGCTCACACGTTGGTCAGTTGTTAACAGTGTGATTGAGAAACTTTTGGAGACCATTCTAGCAAATGCTTGGAAGCCTCAACAATGATTGTACTGCTTGGAGAAGTGGTTTTCACTTTACCAGTTTCATAGTCAGTCACTCACAGTTTTGTTTTGTTGGGGAGAGTTTTAACTAAAGTAAATTTTTGACTATTTTAGACGTAAGATATGTAGATATTTAGTCATGACATGTCAGGCAGGAGAAAAAAGTCCTGTGGGGTTTTTTTGAAGAAAAATGTTAGGCATGAAGGTTTTGGGGGTTGTTTTTTGTTATTTCTTCTGTTACAAAAAAAAAAAAAGTGGGGAAATGAGTGTCTTGAATTCTGAGGGTAACAGGGTCAAAGGAAAAGGTTAAACTGCACTGGCTTGTCTCTTCCAGGCTGTAGTCAGATAGTTCTCTGGACACACTCACAGGAGTTTGGGGTTCCAGTGAAGAGCACAGGTTACTGATAGCAGGATTAATTCTAAGTGAATTACTGTAACAACTTTTAGAATGCTAAAATGAAAGAAAAATAAAGTATCTCGCTATGAGGGGAAAGTCTAAACTATCCTCTAAACTGCACTGGCTTGTCTCTTCCAGGCTGTAGTCAGATAGTTCTCTGGACACACTCACAGGAGTTTGGGGTTCCAGTGAAGAGCACAGGTTACTGATAGCAGGATTAATTCTAAGTGAATTACTGTAACAACTTTTAGAATGCTAAAATGAAAGAAAAATATCTCGCTATGAGGGGAAAGTCTAAGCTATCCTCTGGATATACTCATTAATTAAACAAATTAACAACCTAGTTGAGCTTGAAATTGAAAATCTGGTCCGCTGAGTTCCAGAACTACATCTTTTGAAACTCTTGCTTTAACAAGAATATTCCTGGAACTGAATGGGCATGTTCTATGTCAGAGAGCTGTCTAGTGTGCACATCACAAGCGTAGGGTGTAAAAGTGTGAGTAACAACAACTACCAAAGCTCTGAGTAGATGTCTTTAAAAGACTGTAACTCCCAGATTTGGTTAAAAGCTCTAGAAACTAGAACACATAGGGTATAATAGCCGTGGTTCTGCTTTCCTTCTCTAATCTTATGAAAGGGCACAAGGAACTTTGGAGGATCATACATATTTTTGTGACCAGGAAATTAGTAATATTTGCTTTGAGGCTTTGGAGAACAGGTCTGTTCCTTAAATGGAATTACTTAAGAGATTAGAGTCCAAGAGATGAGGTCCAGCTGTGCCTTGGTTTGTTAGTCTGAAGAATGTCAGTCTAGGTACCTATACCTAAGAACTTTCCAGGGAGGTGGAGTACAGACATTGAAATCTGTCAAACGCACAAGGTAGCCAGCAAAATGAAAAGGTGATTGCTTTTTGGGGAGCAAGACATGCTTTAGGATTTAAAGAGACCGAATGACCTCAGCTGTTCCATGTTCCACAAATATGATTGAGACAGTTTAAAACAAAGGGAAAAGAGACTGTACTGTGGTTGGTGTCCACAGTGTTCGGTAGTGACTCGATGTATCCAGCAGGCAGAATTTGGGAGTTTCAGGCTCCTCATGTTTTAATCTCATGTTATCATATTTGGTTGGCTTCATCTGTGCAATACTTTTATTTGGAGATCCAGTCTTCATACAGCAACCTCCTTTAAGAAGCCATGCACATTATGACTTCCAGTTGGCCTGTGTGGTTGTTTAGGACTTAAGCAGCCTCATTCTGTACATGAGTGTACATATTCTGAGCAAGTATTTACTACGGTTTCTTTTTTGATAGGCTTTCACAATTCTGTGTGATGTGTTGATGATCTTCAGTCATCAGATTATGACAGGAGGACGTGACCTGTTGGAACCACTTGTTTACACTCCTGATTCTTCGCTGCAATCTGAACTGCTCAGTTTTATTTTGGATCATGTCTTCATTGATCAGGATGATGATAATAATAGTGCAGGTTTGTACAAAACTTAGGTTTCTCCTGTTTCCCTTCTAACTAATATACTTGTTTGCTTTTTTGTGTGTGGTTTTTTTTCTCTTTTTCTGACACTGAGAGTTGTGCATGGACACAGAGGTAGGTTTGTCTTTTAAATAGCAGCAGCCAGTTGAAGCATTTTGTTTTGGGGACATGTAGGATAATTGTTTTAAAGGTTTGCTTTAATGGGCACAAATATATATGTCTTCATATCGGGAAAAGAGACTTGTCAGGGGGCAATGAATTGAGATTTGATTTTTCTGAATCCTAACCATTAGCCCACATCACGTTTTATAAAAATGCCTAAACATGAAGTATTTAAGAGTTTTCATCTTCTGAACTCTTTCTAGATGGACAGCAGGATGATGAAGCTAGCAAAATTGAAGCATTGCACAAAAGAAGAAATCTACTTGCAGCTTTTTGTAAGCTCATTGTATATACTGTGGTGGAAATGAATACAGCTGCAGACATTTTCAAGCAATATATGAAGGTAAATCTAAAGCCTAGTAGTGAAACTTGAAAAAAATACTAGAATACAGTCACTGTGGATTTTTTAATTATCACTTATCTTAAAAAATAACTGATTCAGAATGTGAAGGATTTCACAACTATGGAGTTAGTAGTTTGTAGGCCTTTAAAAGTTCTTTTTCCTTCAAAGAAAAAATGACAGTCTTCCAGTATGTTAGTAGTGGGCAGAGAGGAAGGAAACTTGATAATAATTTTTGTTGTTTTTAATAGATTAGAGTTTTTTATGCTGATCAATGATAGATTTTTTTATTCAGTTATTGGTTTAACAGGCCTTTTGAGAATGTCTTTACAAAGATCAACTCTGTGATGTCTAACCTCATCAAATAATTTCAGCTTAAACTTTCCAGTAGAGGGGGAAAAAACAATTTCCACCCTCCTCAATTGATCTTTGTATCTGTTTCTGACTTAAATATAAAATCCTTTTCTTGGCTCCTGGGATTCACAGCTGCATGATAATATGAGTTCTCATTTTGTGAGCATGATAAAACTTTGCTCCTTGGTGACTACCTTAAAAAAAAATTAAAATATGGGCTGCCTACTTTTGCCTGAGTGCCCTACAAATATTTTGTATCTCTAAATAACTAATTGGGTCTTTATTGAACCTGAAATACTTAAAAGAATTGGAAAATTTATGGCTGTGACGCTGTCTGTAAGTGCTTCCTTTCAGCAGAGAAAATAGAAGGCTCCGCACCAGATTTACAGGAGTTACTAACAAGATTAAATTCTAATCTTGTACCCTGAAGGGGGGGAACATGTGTCATTAACAAATGTGTCATGGCCTTGAAGATAAATAGGTCATTTTGTCTCTAAAGTAATATTAATGACAAGAATGAAAAGTAGATATACTCTTCCTGAATTGAGGGGGTTTTATCATTTTGGAGGTTGTTTAGGATATCATTTTGATGATGTAATCATGAACATGTTAGTTCTTTTCCTTCTGAAACTGTTCTTTTTTTTGTTCTTTTTTTTTTTCAAAAAAAACCCAGCAAATCCTAGATGTTGTTTTCGGGAAAAAATCAGTAGTTATAATGTTTTCAACTAAAATGCAAAGTTAACCTTTTTTTAAATTTTTCCTAGTATTACAACGACTATGGTGATATTATTAAAGAAACAATGAGTAAAACAAGACAGATAGACAAAATCCAGTGTGCTAAAACACTTATTCTTAGCTTGCAGCAGGTAAGAATGATTTATAATATTTTCTATGCATGAAATTCCATACTGTAGATCACATTCTGTAGTTCAGTAGCTAGTGTGAGAGGTAATAATGAAGAAATTCCTAAGGAAGATAGGGATAAATAGGTCTAAATTGAAACATGGTTTCTGCAACTGCTTGAAAAACTTCCAGAAGTTTTCCTATGCTTACCCTTTCTGTAGCACAGTATTTGGTGTGTGAGAGGTCAGTAAATACAAAAAGAGTCTGACTCTGCACAAAACAAATGTAATTCAGTGATTCCTTCTTAACTCTCAAACAATAGTCCGAGTCACATGTTCAGAAACGGGTGTGAAACTGCTGGTTTACTTCTTTATGAACAGATAAACAAGGGAAAACACTTCCTGTCTGTGTGGTGGAATTCTGTGCTTTTGTTCATGTGTGTGGTGTTTGTTTGTGTGTGAGGTTTTTTGGTTTTGTTTTGGTTTGGTTTTTTTAACTCTTCTGAGAATTAATGTGAAGTTTTAGTAATTCATTATCTCTTAATGTTTGGTAGGGACTTCACCCATCTTTGAAATTAAAACATGATTTAATACTCTCTTCAGTAAATGATCTTGTTTGTGTGGAGACCTGATGAATTCAGTCGAGGTCAGAGTCAGATTCCTCTGCTCACATGAACCGTCTGCATGAATCTTATTTACAGCATCAGGACAATAAAGCCACGTGTCTGCAAACCACTGTAATCCAACATATTGATGAAGGGAAAAATGTACCCCAATTTGTCCTTCCTTTCCCCACTCATTTTTTGCACTGGAGGTTGTAGAGCCACATAGTTGAATATAGATCTAGATATTGACCCTAGTTGAGAACAATCCAGAAAAGGTCCTTACTGAAGCTCCCAAACTGGTTTATCTGTATGGATATTGCCAGTACAAGGGAAGATGAGGCTTTTGTTTTTGATAGCAGCATGACTTTTAGTAGCTGGTGGAACTGCAACGTAAAATACACAATTAAATTCTCTTGCAGATTTTGCTGACTTTTCATCAGACTTAAAAAGTACTTGTGGTGTTGGGTAGATGCTGTCCTTATTAGTCTTTTCCATGTCATGGATAACCAGGCTCTTACATTTTAAAGGACAGACAGAGGAAGCAAATGTAATAATTACAATTATACACATGATAGGGAGGCAGTTACGCCATCCTGAGGTGGCAGTAACAGTAATAACATGAGGGGACCCAGGTATTACATGACAAAGAAAACCCCACATGTAAAGTTAGACATGTAACTAGCGTTTTTTCCAGGAAAACTTAAAAAAGTAACTATCCAGAGAACAAATACTAGAAGTGATAGCAGCTAAAGGGAGTAACTAAGTTGCAGTGAGGTATAGCAACAAAAAAAGAAAAACACGTAACTGTGCCAGAATGTGTCTGCAATTGAAAAAGCTCATGTTCATAGCTCTAGTAAGTCTGATTTTGTTTTATTCTGTGTTATTTGGGAGAGAGAAGGGTGAGTGTGTTATACAAAATGAGAAAATAGTAGGAAAATCAGTGAACAGAGTTGCAGTCAAATTTGGTAGGATGAGAAAAGGATTGATCAAAGAAAAGGAAGATTTTAAAGTTCTGTGTGCTCAGCTTCGCCAAAGATTTATGAGTGGTTAAAAGTCTGATCCTCAGTGGCAAAGTTTCTGGTGTCTTTTGCAACTTCCTTGAAGACAGATTTCCATTTTAGAATGCCTTAAATATACTTAATTTTGAAAAGATGCAAAAAAATAAATTAGAAAGTAGTAGTTTGACAAACAGGTGAGAATTTACCCTTTTTATTTCCTCTCCATTAGTGTATGTATTGGGGATTCTTACTAACTTTTAGTATCCTTAACTCTAGAACACCTCATTTAAGGAAGTGCTGAAATGTGTCATCCAGCACATGTACAGTGTGATGCGTACTCGGACAGTGTGCGTTTCACGGGTTAACTCTGAAGTGCAGGCTCTTCAAGAGTAGCCTTGACTTGGCCTTTCTAACCTTCCCTTTGGGGATGTCAAATAAAGGGGGGAAAAAAGCTGCAAAACGTTTTTTTGTTTGTTTGTTTTGGGTTTGTTTTTTTTTTCACTGAAGCTTAGCTCTGTGTCTGTTAGTCTGAAGTTTGGTATAATATTTTAATAAACTAAAACCTCCCTTTTCATTTTATACAGCTTTTCAATGAAATGATTCAAGAAAATGGTTATAATTTTGACAGATCATCGCCGACATTCAGTGGCATAAAGGAACTTGCTCGACGTTTTGCTTTAACGTTTGGACTGGATCAGCTGAAAACAAGAGAAGCTATTGCTATGTTACACAAGTAATTGTGTGCTTTGTATTACTTCCCTTTTTTTGTAAACCCTTCTTGACTAACATGAAAATATCTCTTCAGTCTTTCAAAATCAGTTTGTTAATACGAAACACA
Source organism: Apaloderma vittatum (assembly GCF_000703405.1). Taxonomy (NCBI): domain Eukaryota; kingdom Metazoa; phylum Chordata; class Aves; order Trogoniformes; family Trogonidae; genus Apaloderma; species Apaloderma vittatum. The sequence continues at coordinate 5,523 of NW_009732847.1, read as the reverse complement.
TCAGCTCTAAAGACAGTATTAGGAGGTGACTGCAGTTTTGTCCCTGAATTAAGTCCAAGTGTTTAACACTGTTCATGTTCTTCATCATCGTGTATAAGCCTGTAAATGATACCAGTGTTGATGCTCTTGTGAAAAGGTATTCTTGGTGTCTTATCTGTAGCAGTGAGAACTGATCCGCTTCACTGTCAGTGGTGGTCTTGTTGGCCTCATGCAGAAAACTTGAAACGCAAAGTAGAAGAATCACAACAGAAAGAGTGTATCCAGATTCAAACTACAAATAGTGTTTGATTTTTATTTTTTTTTGTTGTGCCAGAATATGGAAACGTTGAACTACTACTTCCTTGTCATAGAAGAAAGTTGTTCAGTTTTGATAGCTCCCAGTGCTTAGAATTTTTACTTTAATTTATGCTTTATGTGACGTAATTTTTAACTTTTTCTTAGGGATGGCATAGAATTTGCTTTTAAGGAGCCTAATCCACAAGGTGAGAGCCACCCACCATTAAATTTGGCGTTTCTTGATATTCTGAGTGAGTTCTCCTCCAAACTTCTCAGACAAGACAAAAGAACAGTGTAAGTATTTTCTTAATATTCTTAATGTTGATAGTGATAAACATAAATTGTTGTGTGGGCTGAAACAGGCCAGACGCAGGAGCAACCACAAACCACAGCTGAAATGTGAAGAGTAGATTTATTCTTGCTGGCTGAGAATCTTGAAGAATCTTTGCAACAGCAGCCAGATGAGGCACACGGACAGTGATCACACGAGCAGCTCGATAAACAGCAGTGCAGGCACAAGGAGATCCCTCCTTGCTAGAAGGCGTGTGGTATTCGTCGCGCTGCTTTGTTATGTTTTACTTGCTGCTCTGCCTGAGTTCCCAGGACTCGCACGATAGCTTTGCAGGGCAGGGATGTGAGAGATGCCCACACATCTGTCCCAGGCCTCTGTTATCTGAGCTGCCTGTCAAGCACACAAGGCCAAGCAGTAATCCAGTATGATGTGTGTGTTTTCTGACACCTCGGGTGCAAGTTGCTTATGGTCGATGAACAGAAATCATATTCCGAATTTGTTGTTGTCAAGCCTTTTTGTTAACTAGATAAGGAGCATTGCATGTTAGTTTTGGTAGTTACTTACCTTGACCTGTTAACATCTTGTTACACATACTTTGCATCTTTGTAATTATTTTTTCCATTTAAAGGTATGTTTACCTGGAGAAGTTTATGACCTTCCAGATGTCTCTACGAAGAGAAGATGTGTGGCTTCCTCTCATGTCCTACAGAAACTCTTTATTAGCTGGTGGGGATGATGATACTATGTCAGTGATTAGTGGAATTAGTAGTCGAGGATCTACAGTAAGAAATAAGAAGACAAAGCCAGCAACAGGGAAACGGAAAGTACCTGAAGGTATTAGGGCTTTTCTCATCTTAGAATTTACTAGAGTAGCTACTCATGTAAACAACACATGTTGGTGCCTATTTGTTAGCTTGAATGAATTGGTATGCTTTAACATATATTTTTAAAACAGGATAACTTTCTGTGTCTGTATGTATCTTAGTGGGAAAACTATTCACATGAAGAGTCTGAATAACATAACACTGATTCTCGCCAGGAAATAAAGGCACTACGCTACGTTAAGTCCCAGGATATAAAAGTATTTTAAATGCTCTAGCTAATGGTTATAAATCCAGGCCATTTGGGGGCACATGTAAGACTTTGTGGCAAAAAGTAAAGAAATTGGTTTACAGTAAGCAGAAGGTACATGTGTTTAAGTCATGCTTCCAATTTTTTTGGAAAAAAATTCGAAAAGTTTGAAAAAGAGAGTGTTTTTGAAAACACTTACTAATATCCTCTGTTTCCTTCCAGCTGAAGAAAGCAGCAGTAGTGACAGTGTGTGGCTGAACAGGGAGCAGACGATGCACACACCCGTCATGATGCAGACACCTCAGCTTACTTCCACAATCATGAGGGAGCCCAAGAGATTGCGACCTGAAGAAAGTTACATGGGTGTCTATCCTATGCAGCCGGAACACCACCAAGCTCCGCTCGATTACAAGTACGTAGATGACTAGGTCTGCTTTGTGTTAGTGTTCATACACAAACCCAGTTCATGTTTAAAATAGAATAATGGTCTTTTTAAGCACGCAAGTAACGTGGATGTTGGCTCAAAGGCAACAGGAAGAAGCCGCGCGACAACAACAGGAGAGGGCAGCGATGAACTACGTCAAGCTGAGAACCAACTTGCAACATGCTATGTGAGTGAGAGTTAAGTGTTCCTTCAGGGCCTTGGGGAAGGGAGGTGTTTGTTTACTACATGGGTTGTTGCTCCTTTCCCTTTTAAAAGGGACACGTATTCTAGTTCCGAGTGATGTGTTCCTCTGTCTTTAAGTTGCCTTCCAAACGCAGTGGTGTAAGTGTGGTAATGTGTTTAGCAGAGTAGATCTGTTTGATTCCTTGCTTTTTTTTGAACTTGAATTCCAGAAAAATTAAATGGTAGTGTGCTTCGTATAATAAAGGGAACTGATTGTTGCACTGAAAGCCACCTGTGGCAGATAAATATAATCAGTGCAACATGCAAAATATCTTTTTTATAAATTCCTTATGGCAGAATCATTTTTAGAAATAGAAAGTTAAAGATGAGTTTCAAAGCAGGTGTTCAATGTGTGAAGCAGAAAGATCCTGCTGAGTTTAATTCTATTTCTTTTTTATTTGAGTTCCGTACTGTAAGTTTGGAGTTCAGCTGCTTTTTTATTTTTAGAAAAGTATGCCCTTTAAAGAAACTGCTGTTTTTAGCATTTCTTTTCCTGTGATCAGTAGAGGTTTTGTCTGATACAAACTGATGCCAAAATTAAGAGGAATCTTGTACTACAGGTTTTTCTAGAACTTCTCAACCCAAACACACCAAAACCTTGTCAAGTCCTCCATATTGTCAACAGAGATGAAGACAGTCTAAAATGTTGTCCCTCAGAGGTCATACATTCTTACCATGGTGTGATTTACTTCAAAGAGATTCATCATATGTGTGTTTTCATGTGCACGCTAGTGAAATTGTGTGCCGGAGCTAGTTTAGCTGAGGAGGGGAAGGCTAGTTTTACAAGTTCTCTACTTTAATGGGGATTGCATGGTTCTACGGAAGAAAAGTACAAGTTGTGAGCAAAAAGCATGGACATACACATATGAGGAGCTTTACAGATTTCCTCTACTTGTTTTTAATTCTTTAATACTAGTACTTCATGTCACATAGTTTCAGCGTGGGTTTTTTTCATGTAGTTACACCAGTTAGTATCATTGGAATTACTCCTTGATTTTTCTTACAAGGTCTGATGTTGCATGTAGAAATTGCAAGGAAAGAGGATGAAGGACTCTGTGGGAATGTTTGAAAAGGGTTTTATGTATCCACTTAATTGCAAAGATACTCTTCCTTGCCTTGTCATAAGGCAGAAACAATTTTTCTTTAGGTGGGAATACTTAGGTTCTTTCTCACTTGGGTATGAATATTGAAATACTGGCACAGAAATCTCTGAATTGGGTGTGATTATCAAATCCTGCAGCCTCACAGGGTGCCCACCTAGATGTACCACAAAGTTTAACAAGTTGATCTAACAAAGATCCCTCACTCTCAGTATGTTCTATATGGTTAAATACCAGCTTTCTTTAATAATAGTTATACATTTAGTTAATTACTGAATTTCTTTTCTGCCTAATAAAATTATTTATTGGCAGTTCCTTACTGAACATTAGCTTTTTAAACATTCAGATAAAACTTAACTTGATTTAGCAGTAAACAGTTGGGGTTTTCTTTTTATTTCAGTCGACGTGGCACAAGTCTAATGGAAGATGATGAAGAGCCAATTGTTGAAGACGTGATGATGTCATCAGAAGGGCGGATTGAAGATCTCAACGAAGGCATGGATTTTGACACCATGGACATAGACCTAGTAAGAAATTTATCTGGATTTTTTTTTTTTAAGTAGGATATTCAAATCAAAATTTCCTTTTGGTGAAACAGAAAAATAGTTCTTGTTGATACCTACATTCTTAAACAGCTGTGCCACTATCTCTATCCAGGTGCCACCTGTTCAAACTGCCATACAAAGAGCAAGACTACTTCTGTAATAATTAATAATACGAGATCAGCATTTATCCCCTCTAAATTCTTACTACTTGAGAGTTCAGCTTCATTTATTACAGTTTAAAAACTGTGTGGGTTTTTTTTTTTCTCTGAAATTACAGCCGCCATCAAAGAACAGGAGAGAAAGAACGGAACTAAAACCAGATTTCTTTGACCCTGCTTCAATCATGGATGAATCGGTAGGTTAACTTACATAAGAGGAAAATAATGTAAAATCAGTCTTAAGGTTACAATATTCTTCAAATTTTACGTAGAAAGAATGCAATCTTTAGGTCATCTTCATTAGCTTATTTTGGCAGACTGCTGTAACTCAGCTTCATAAATTCTGAGGTGGTCAATGTTCTCTGCAAGTTCATAGGATTTTTGTTCTTAATCTTCTGTATGTAGCTATGTAAAAATCAGAAGCCTTTGAAAATGAGAAGACCCTTTCAGAGGATGGTAGCAGAGAGCTTTAAAAAAATACAATAAAAATTGCACATACACAATATTAAAGGCAAACTTCCTGTTGTGATGAGCTTAGTTGAGTGACTGATATCAGTACCAATTGTCAACATTGGATGGTTTGCATTTTTGGGGAGTTTTTAAAATTTTGTCCGTCAGTAACAGAAAATAGAGATAATACAGATACCTGTTTATAGAGATGAGAGGTATTTTTTCTTTCCATATAAAGTTTTAGGTCCAAAACATCCGAAGTCTGTAGTTTCTGCTTGCAGTTGGCCCTTTTTTCCGACTTGATAAATCTGCAGTCTCTATTCTCTTTTAAAAATCTGCATGAGGGATTCCTTCTGTCTTGAACCACTTGTAATGTATGCAGCCATTTTTGACCTTGTGTAGCTGGTACAAAATTACACTGGAAATAACAAGCTGCAGCAAGCCAGCAGAGGACAGTGCAACAAGGCTTCCTGGGAATCTTGGACAGCTTGGTGGAATTTGGAAGACGGTTGTGTATTTTTTTTTATAGTATTGTGGCAGCGTGAACCTGTTCTTGTTATGGGAGAAAGAAGTCTTAAGTACTGTTCTAAATGCAAATCCACATATTTTGTACCAGTAGGCCTTTGCTTTAGTAGTAACAAATCAGATCAGGTTGTGCATCTGGCTGTTGTGTGTTCTGTTCTTGAAGTAACACCGAGGAAGTTTATCACCTGTTTTCTGAGCTTCTGTTTTTAAAATAGTTCTTCACTGCCCTTTCTCGATCATCAACCGGTCATTTTTTAAGCATGACAGTGCTGAAAATTCGGTGCATTTCATTCATTTGGGAAACCTTTCAGCTCGTCAGTTCCTGAAGCTGATTAAGCACGGTTTTAAGAGGCTTACCCTTGGCCAGGGTTCTTGTTTCTCCCCGCCCGTCCCCGGGAGGCCGGGGCTCGCAGGGCGCTGCTCAGCCGCACTGCGGGGC
>NW_009732846.1:13497-20697 GCF_000703405.1 Apaloderma vittatum | reverse complement strand
TGTTCACCCCGTTACCTGGTGTCATGGGATGGCTCTTGCAGCTGATCTTAAAGCTAGCCTGTCTGTCTGTCTTCCCTTCTCCGTCTTGTCCCGTGTAGCTTGTTTGTAAAGCCTTGTTGGGATGTTCGACGCTGCCTTTTGAAGGTTGAATTTCTGGCACGGTGTGAATCCAGTCTCAGCTCAGGGTAGTTCTGCTGGTTGCCCCCGTGGAGCTGCCGGGCAACCAGCAGAGCTAACCTGACCCTGGCTGGTGTCTCCAAAATCGAGGTGGGTAATTCTAGAAATTAATAGAGGAGGACAGCCAGACACTGTGATTGCTTAAACCTGATTTTCTGAAGAGCCCCTGCTTTAAAAAAGGAGGGGAAGACCACTACTATGAGAAAGATTTGAGGTTTGGTAGAGAAAACTTAGATTGTACTGTGTCTTTTGGTTTTGGTGGCCGTTCAGGAGCGTTGTTGGTTTATTTATTTGTTTACTTATTTATTTTTTTAAATGTTTTTCTGCCTCCCAGTGGTAATTGCCAAAACCGGTGCCAACATGAAACGTGTGCTCGCTGTGGCTCACGTCGTCTGCGCGGGGGGACGGATCTCAGGAGAGGTTGGTGGCTTTGCCAAGCTGCAGTCGGGAGAAAAGAGCAACTGTGAGGCGAAAATGTTTTAGCTGGGGCTGACTGTCACAGGGTGGGTGGGAAATGGTCCGGGAGACGTGGGAGCGTGAACGGAGCTGCCAGGCAGCCGAGCTTGGAGTTGTGTCAGAGCCGTCGCCTCCACCCACATGCCCGGCTGGGTCCCTGCGAAATATTTGATCGATGTTTCGAGTGAACGTGCAGTTTGTTTCCTCCAACTACGGACTCGGAAGGGCTAAATATTGGCTCTTGGGTAAATGTGTGGCCTTTGATGTGGGTTTTTCTCTGGGTACCAGCGCTGAGTCTAAGCTGAGCTGTCAGGCCTCCGTATGAGCTCCCGTGTAGGGTCTCTCCTCTCCCCTTGTAGGATATCCCACCACCCTTCTCTGCGTGACCACGTGCTGCAGCTTAATCCCTCCCTGGGTTCCCCTTTGCCTTTATAAGCTGTTTCCATGAGACAGAAGTGCCCTGGGTTCCTCTGGAGTCCCACCTTTCCTCTGTGTGTTCTTCATCCTCCTCCCTGGGATAGGAAGTTGAGAGCTCCAGTGCTGGGAGAGGTGTCCCCTTGCCACCTGCGTGCCCCGTGTCCCTCGCGTTTTCTGATGCGGGAGTCGGGGAAGCCTCCGGTGTGAAAGAGGAATGAACCCGATCGTCCAGCTGCTGCCTGCTGCTGAGGTCCAGAAACTCGATGGCCAGATTTTTGGTTTGAAAGTTCAGCCTTTTGTGTTTTGGTGCTGTAATGTCACATGGAAATGTGACCCTTTGGGGAGCAAGGACATGGGCCGCGCAGCTCAGAAAACGTGGTAGAAGTATGAGTAACGCCATGCTTGTGTCGGCACAACGTGGATTTCTTGGCTTGCTGTTGCACTATGAATTCAAAGTGCACCACCTACTTCAGTCATTGTTTTTTCCTTTTTTTTTTTTTTATTGAAGTCCTTGTGCTTGTCTTCTTTCCTCCACCCCAACCCTTGTGTGATCTATAACTGAAAGGAAACCCAAGTAATATATTTTTATATGTATACTAAATGAATTTATTTGAAGGAGAAAAAAAAGGACAAGTAATGTATCCCTCTAAATTTAGCTTTCATTTAGGGAAGTGAGAGAAGAAATTGTTTATATATATATATAAAGTTAACTGCGTTAAGCTTTAAATAAAGTATTTAAATAAAGAGTTTCTAAGCTCTAAGTGTCACCCTCTGGGACAGCACTAGCAACTCCCACACGGCAGCACAGGGAGCCTCTGTATGAACCTGCCCGAGCCGAGAAATGCAAAATTCTTATTCCCTTCTTTCCCTGTGAAATGGGGAAAAAAGGTTGGAATTTTTCACATTTACGTGGAGCAATCGGTGAGGGCCCTTCCCCACCCGTGCAGGAGGTTTGCAGGTTGGTTCAGTGTGAGCGAGGATGCTGGTGGGTGGCAGCTTCAGTCTTGGGAGAGAGTGGGAGAGGCTGGGGGCTGCTGCTGGGGTGGCTGCCTGTCCCCGACGAGGCTGGCGGGGGGGTCTGTAGATGGCGTGGGGTTCTCAAATGTGGGCGCGTCATGTGGTCGCTTCCCGTCCCCGACGAGGCTGGCGGGAGGGGCTGTAGATGCCGTGAGTTCCTCAAAAAAGGCTCCCAGCGACCTATTCGAAGGAGAAGAATTTTCTTGACCTCAAGATCTGGAAAACATAGGGTTGATGCTGGCTGCATCCGCTGCTTTCAGCGCCCACTGTGCACCATCCGCTGCGTCCTCTCCCGTCCCGTGGTGTCTTCCCCGGGCCCCTGGGTCGGAGAGTGGCGCCGCCAGCTCGGGCTGGTATCGTGAGCTTCCCCAGAAAACTTCAGGATGAAAAGCCGGTCGCGGCTCATTTTTTGCGGAGGGTTTGTTTAACATTTAAGCAATTAAAGTTTTTTTGCTTTTCTGGAAAACTTCCCAAGAGCAGTGTCCGCATTAAGCAGTCGGAACCCTTTAAGAATATCTTAATCAATTTTTCAGGGGTGTGAAAGTGCAAGGAAAGACTGGAGTTGTGTCTGAGCACTGAGGCGGTAGCTTTTGGAGCACGGGGAGCAGAGCACGAGTGTCACTATTTTGGGTTTTGACTTGTTCCAGCCTGAGCCGTGCTTGCCGGTGTCGCAGCTTCCTCTAGTGGCTGCGCTCGAGATGGTTTCGGAGGAGAAATCAGCAGTGGCTTGAAAGATGAGGAGCTCTGAGTTGGTGTTTTCTCATTCCTATGGTTCTTTGATTTGGGCGATGGGCAGGAGGGATCCCTTCTCATAACTCTCTAATTTTCTGTTTTCTTTTGGTTGAAAATTATATTTTTGCAATATGTTGTGTCTTTATGTAAAGACAGAGCTTACGGATTTTGCTTTGAGCCTTACGTGCGAGTTTGCTGGACTTTCCCAACGGATGCGTGTTGATTTTGCTTGGATGAGAAACTAAACTAGGGGGAACCCAACGACCTCCTGTCCCTTCAACCCTAGAACATGCCCCACAGCGACGGTCACCTCCAGAGAGCAGAATACCTCCCCCTCTGGGGCTGTCACCCCTAAATCCGGTTCTGAATGAAGGAGGATTCATCCAGGGCTCCGGGCATCCAGCTGATGGCACACAGGTGACCAGGAGGAAACGAATGACCACGTGTACATCCTAAACCTGCCCTGGAATCAGTCCCTGAAGCTGAGCTGAAGCTCTTGGTTCCTGTACTTGGCTGCGGAGCGGGTTCGTGGGGTCCCGCTGGGGACTGTGTTGTGCCTTTGCTGGTCCCCTTCCTCTGCTCGTGAGACTGAGGTTCCGGGGATGGCTTGGTGAGGAGCCGGGTGCTCTGCAGGGAGAGTCTGACTCTCTTAACCTTTTTAAGTAGTTCTTGTTTGAGTTTTGAGTTGATCAATCAGACTTCTTCCCCTGGTATTTCTTCCCTGGTGAACGCATAAATAGATCTTTTACCCTTCCCTTTCCCAGGAACATGTTGGCAGGAATACAGCTTCTCCTGGCTCTCACTTGGCTTTTATCATGGGAGAGGTTTTTTTATTTGTTGTTTTTTTTTCTTTTGATCCATTTTATGTTCCTGCTTTTCCCCCAGGGAAGGAGGTTGAAATACCTGTGAGCTGTCCTTGCCTTACTGGGAGAGGCTGGATTGTGAGGGTTAAAAGATCAATATTTCTGCAAAGAGACTTGAATATGTTAGTTATTACTGAAGTATCGTTATTTTTCATACCTAAGCCGTGCTGCTCACTGCAGGAAATGCCTGCAGCAGTCTGTTCTCTCAGCCATTTTCTCCTCAAGTCTTTCCTCTGTCCATCCGTGTGATGCTGCTCAGCCCTCTCGAGTGATATCTTGACTGTGAAGTATCATTAACGAGTGTTCGTTAATGAGCGCATTGCCTAAATTCAACTCCTGGGAGGGCTGCCATCAGCCTTTCTGGGAAGTTTGTCTTTCTCCCCAAACTTAGTTTGTCTTGAAATGCTGCGCACAGGCAGCAGAACAGGTTTAGATTCCTGTTACCGAACAGGACCAAGGGTGAATACATTAGTGGAGACCCTGAGAGCTTTGAAGTTGACAATTACAGGCCAGAGTATGGAAAAGGCTAATTGTAAAGAAGGGATCTAGTTTGTTTTTCTTCCATAAGTGAATGTGATTTTACAGTTGAAAGGCCCAGATGCATCTGTGTTACCTCGAGCTCTCCTCCCATGCCGTTCTCCTTGTTGTTCCTTGTTGTCTCTGATGCTGAATGTTTCTGATATGGCAGAAAAACAAAGGTGCTTCAGGGCTCTGGCCACCAGGGGTTCAGTTGCTCTGACCAGAGGGGTTGTTCTTGCAGTGTAATTGCTTCTTCAGGTTCTTTCTCTGGGTATCCATTCAGTCCCTCCTTATCTCTCATCCGGGTGTAACTTTACGGGTGAAGAACAGCAGCAGCGCTGTGCGACCTGAGGAGTGCTCATGTCTTACATTAACGTGCACTATGAATGTATACAGAATAAATGGAATATGATGATTACCCAGTCGTCCTGGCTTCTGTGTGTGGTGTAAAGCGATTCGAAGCGAACTTTACTTTTTATTTAAAATTAACAGCCGGGCCAACAATCACCAGTACCAGTACTCGCGCAATTCAAGCTGGACTTCTTGCAGCCTGTGTTTTCCAGGTCTCGTGTCCCTGAAGGAATAATGTCCATGTCCTGGAGCCATGGTGGCTGGCTTCCACCTGGCTAGTCTTACTGCTTAAAAACTAAATGAAGAGAAACATGCCTGAGGAGACAGACACCTTTACCTTTCTGTTGGCTGGTGACACCTTTGCAGGACGATTCCACGTGCCGCTTGTTTGAGCTGGAAGCTGGACACCAGAAGTGTTTGGGTGAGGTTCTCTTGTCCCACGTGATACAGGAGCTGCAGCTCTGAAGCCACTGACTCTTCCCTGGGGTCTCTCTTTGGGGCAGAGCCATCGCTGGCAGTTGGTCATGGGGGTGTAGATGGGATTTCCACTGAGCTGACCGTCAAGAGGAAATCATGAAGTTGCCTTGGAAATGAATGTGCTGTGAAGGTTGGTTGAACACAGCAAGAATATTCTCGGTCTCTGGAGTACCTGCCCTTTAAGGCGTGCTGTTTCCACCATGGGTAATTTAAACTAGTAGTTTGGAGTGCTGGAATCTGGGGGCTGGTAGGAATGAGGTGGTTTTGCCAGTGTTGAACAAGATGTGGCTTCACTCTTCCTGCCTTGCTGACCTGCTCCAGGCACAGACCCACCTTTCCGTGGGTCCTCTGCAGAGTTGATTTGTTTGTTTTTCTGAACTCCACAACAAATGAGAGCTACTAAATTTTCCCCTGAAACCTCTTCGCCAGCAGGAACAGCTCATAGGGCCTTTTGTGCCTCCATGTGTGGTGCCCTTCCTACCCAAACCCATGTGTTTCTCTCCTTCAAGGTCGTTCCATGACTTTCTAAAATGCTGGAGCTAAGAACTGGAAAGGAAACAGAGGAGCTTTCACAACCGGTGATAAACCCGTGGTATTTTTTCCATCCCAGGAGAGCACAATGAAGCCTTTATTTCTCTTTCTAGGAAGACTTTGATAGCCCTATCAGAAAGAAGTTGGAAATAGCTTGAAAGCACCATGGCATTTGCCACTGATATTTGACTTGGACTTTTCAGGATAGTCCTTGGCTTTGTGGGAAAATGTCTTTTGATGGGTGTGTTTGTAACCTTCAGGTACGTGAGCGGACAGAGACGCAGGGAGCTGAGGACTGTTTTGGGGTGTATAAAGAGGTGCTGCAGAGCTCCAGCATCAGCTTGGGGGCTGGGATTGAGCCGTGTGATGGGAGAGTCTCTTCAGAAACTGCCTTCAAGAGCAGCTCATCGCAAAGTGGCTGATCCCCACCCTGGTTTGGGAAGTTAAATGTTGGGCCTAGAGCCCAACGGTTTATTTCCTGAGCCGTTCTCATGGTTGGGTAGAAAAGGGGGAATATTTACTTCAGTGTGGATGGAAGCGGTTCACCTGTGTGCTATAAGCTCTGTTTTGGAAATAAAACACTAAAAGCAGCTCACGCAGCCGAGAGTAAAGGATACATGTTCTTGTGCACATTCATAAAGACAGCTGCTTCTGCCGTGCCCATGCCATCGGAGCTCCCACCGACAGCTTCTCTTGGCTGAAGAACCCGAGCAGAGAGCAATGGTGCTCCAGGCAAAGTGTGTATTTTAAATTAAATGCGTAGAGCAAGACTGTTTAAATGATCAAGGGGGAGAATATTAACTCTGATGGGATTCAGCACTCTCAGGAAGAGTTTTAGCTAACATTTTAGCTGCTTGTGAGAGCAACAGGCTAAATGACCAGGGGAGGATCCTGGCAGTCCTGTATTCAAGTTTATTGCATTTTGTGCTGCTACTTGTTGAGGTAAATAGCAATAACTTGTGTCTGGGGCACAGGCACAGGAGCCGGGGTGCTAAAGTGTTCTGGAGTTGGGACCAGTCACTTTTCTGTGGTTTTGCTGTGAGTAAAGCAGGCCTTAGAGCAGACTAGGAAATTCAGGGTGGTAGCAATGTTTTTGGAAATATTTCTGTCTCCTGATGGCTCTGGGAGTGGTGTCTGCAGGCAGGATTGGTCTTTGGCTCATTAAGGAGGCTGGATCCCAATTTAGAGCCCGTTTCTAACCCCGCAAAACACTCTATGGAGAGGTACTGGGAGGTGGTGCCCACCTCTGCGGTAGCTGTTCAGTCTGTCGTTTTAATAGGATTTATTAGCTGGTGTTGAAAGTGCTTAAGTCCTCTGGATGGCCGGGATGGCTGCTGCTCGTGGCTCATCCCCTTTGCAGGTTTTACCCCGCCGGAGCGTCCCAGGAAAGGTAGAGTTGGTCACAGGATGCAAAAGGGATCTGAACTCATCGAGGGGAGATGGGGTTCCCTGGGCTGGAGCTGTTTGCGTGTGGGCTGGGGAATTGCACCAACAGAGGGAAAAAACTGAAAGCAAAGGAGGAGGAATGCCCAGAACTCAGCCCCGAGGAGAAGTCTGGCCTTGGAGCGGCGTGAGCACATGCTTGTTGTGGTCAAACCCCAGCCGGCAGCTCAGCCCCTGACAGCCGCTCGCTCGCTCCCCGCCGGTGGCATGGGCGAGC
>NW_009732846.1:7982-13408 GCF_000703405.1 Apaloderma vittatum | reverse complement strand
CTGGGCAGGAAGGCATCCCGCCGCCCCCAGGAGAGCCGGGCTCCGTCATGGGTAACGGTGACTTGGGAAGACAAACGCCATCGCTCCCAACGCCCCCCCTTCTCCTTCTTCCCCCAGCTTTACATGCTGAGCGGGACGTCTGCAGTATCCCTGTGGTCATTCGGGGTCAGCTGTCCCAGCCGTGTCCCCTCCCGAGCCCCAGCCCCCTCGCTGGGGAGGAGCAGAACAGCCCTGGAGGCTGTGTAAGCAGCTCGGTAAGGAAAACATCCCCCTGTTATCAACACTGTTTTCAGCACAAATCCAAAACACGGCCCCAGACCAGCTCTTAGGGAGAAAATTAACTCTGTCCCAGCCAAAACCAGCGCGGGGCTGTTGGTTGAGTCTTGTCTTTGTGTAGGGACACGGAATCTCTGGTGTGAGAAACCGTAAATCCTTGATTCCTGTTAGACTAAACGCCTCGGCAAACAAGTGCTGTGTGACTTCGGGTCAAGAATTGCCAAAAGTAGAATGTGTTTGTGTGTGCTGTAGAGGGCACCTTAATCCTTTGTCTTTTGGCGAGGCTGAGTCCCCGTGGGGACCTGCAGATAACACTCGGTATATTGACGTTTTGATAACTGCTCTTTGCTTTCAGCCAGAATTTGCTTTTTATCCAATCTTAATAAGTTGATCTTTCTATCAATCCCGCTAGCAAACAAGATAATTGCTTTATTATAGTCTCAATATCCAGCAAAGGACACACACTCCCTGGTGTTCCCAGGGGAATAAAGTCTGTGCCGAGCGTTGACGCGGGATGAGCGCAGCGATAGCGATGCCGGGCTCTGGGTGGGTGATGAAGAGGGTGATTTCCCTGCTGCGAAGAGCACAGGCTGCTCAGGGCGGGGATGCAAAACCCCCCGGCGGAGGAGGGCTAGAAAATATTTAGATTGTAACTGGAAACATTTTGGTCCGTTTGCAAGAAAATGTTTAAGTTCTAGGCAAAAATGTTTTGGTCTAGTTGCTCGAAAATATTTACGTTATGACCAAAAAACAATTTAGTCCGCTTGCTGGGAAATATTTAGGTTATGACCCAAAATGTTTTGGACTGTTTAGGTGTTTGTTGGCAAATTGGGAAGGCTGTGTTTGTGCTTCTCTTTTTTTTTCACAGGAAAAAAAAAAAAAGGCAGACAAGGAATTTCCTGATTTTCTGGGCTGGTGTGAGGACCCGGTGGGTGGGTGAAACCCCAAGGGCATCCTCTACGGGGGGGATAAACCTCCCCCATGTAGAGACACAGCACATGCTTTTTAATGCTGGATGGAAAGGGTATCAGTTGCTCCATAAAATAAATTAAAAAAAAAAAAGATACATGACTTCTGTCCAAAATAGTATGAAAACAGAAGCAGGATTGGGGTGTGTGACACATGGAAATGAGCTGTACCTGGAGGAGAGGATAGCGAAGGACTGGGAGGCTGATGAATTGTGCAATAGTTTAGGTTTGAAGGGACCTTAAAGATCATCCAGTTCCAACCCTCTGCCATGGGCAGGGACACCTCCCACCAGACCAGGCTGCTCAAAGCCCCGTCTGACCCCGCCTTGGACACCGAGGGATGAGGCATCCACAGCTTCTCCGGGCAACCTGTTTCAGTGTCTCACCACCCTCACAGTCAAAATCTCCCCTCTTTCAGCTGAAAGCCATTATCCCTTGTCCCATCACTACCCACCCTTGTAAAAAGTCTCTTCCCAGCTTTCCTGTAGCCCCTTCAGGCACTGGGAGATCTTCCCAGAGCCTTCTCTTCTCCAGCCTCAACTCTCTCAGCCTGTCCTTGTAGGAGAGATGCTCCAGCCCCCTGAGCATCTTCATGACATCCTCTGGAGCTGCTCAAGCAGGTCCACGTCCTTCTTGTGCTGAGGGCCCCAGAGCTGGACACAGCACTGCAGGTGGAGAAGGACGAGCCAGAAGGCAGAACAGTGTGGTACGAGAAAACCAGAGAAAAAAACCTCATGGGCTCACCAAGCCCTTGGGACAAGGAGCAAAGCAGCTGCCTCCAGCCGTTTGCACCGCGCCCTGAAGAAACCCTGACACCAGCAGCCGTTCCTCCTGCACGCCAGAAGGTCTCTGCAGGTCAGCTGGGTGGAAGAGTGGCCAACAAAAGTCCGACGCAGTTCCATCCTGCGCCAAGAACCGCGGGCGCCTTTTGTTTTGGGAAAAGGTTTGAACAGGTTTTGACGAACACAGATAACGCCTCACCACCGTCACGTTTGGGTCACTCCTCTCTTTGCCGTGATAAGAGCTGGCCTCTTACTGGGTGGTAATGCTTTGATCTCGGTATCGAAGACACGCGTTGCGCTGTTCACACCTGAGCTAAGGACACAAATTCCTCCAAATCCTCGTGACCCGAAATACAAAGAAACCCTTGAAGCTGGGGGTGCGCGTGGTGGTAGCGGAAAAGAGAGGTCAGGAGATAAGGAGATAAGGGGGGGGGTCACTGCTTCTCAGTATAAAAGCGGGGAGGCTGGGCAGCTCGCTCCATCGGCTGTGGTCTCCGAGAAGGTGCGCGTGGACTGGTAGACGACTCCTGCACCATGAAGTGGCTCGTGCTGGCCCTGATGTGCCTCCAGCTTTCGGAGGGGCTGGTGAGGTGAGTGTCCTGCAGCAACTGCTGTGGCAGAAAGAACGGGGAGAGGGCAGGTACCAGAGCCCGACTGCTCTGGTGACCTGCACGGGCTGCGCTGCACCCCTGAGGATGCTGACCGAGTGTGACCAGCTGTGGCTCCAGCCTCCTGCATCTGCCCAGATCGTTGTGGTCCTGGTCCAGGCTGCATCCCTCATGGGCAGCCAAACGCAGGTTCAAAGGGGTGCAGAGAACTTGAGCATTTGAAAATGCCCAAATCTTCTGATTTTCTGCTGTGTTTTCTTGATTTTATTTTTTTTTTTTTATCCTCTCTGCAGAATCCAGCTGAAGAAAGCCAAGTCTATCAGGGAGAAGATGAGGGAGGCTGGAGTGCTGGATGACTACCTGAAGAAAGTTAATTATGATCCAGCTAAGAAATACCGCTTCAGTGGAGACTATGTTGTGAACGAGCCGATCACCAGCCACCTGGACGTGAGTACCCCAGGTTCCCCTCCCAGTGCCTGTCTGTACATCACGCTCCCCTTTCCCTCCTCCTTCCCAGCTGCCAAAGTGATTTGTTTGTCCCAACCCTCCAGTAGAGGTTGCTTTTTTCCTCATTCTTTTTTAAGTTTCTATTTAGTCTTTAGGAAAGTTTTCCCCCAGCTGTGAAACATGATGCTTTTCTGCATCACATAACAAACGAAATATCTAATACTACATCTTCTGGGAGAAAAAGCGGGGTTGAGAGTTCAGACCATTCCTGCCTAGTTTCTTATTTGCAAGATGAGCCTGGCGTTCCCAATGCCCGGCAAAGCACTGAGGTGCTGGTGCAGGCTGGGAGGCGAAAGCTTGGGCTGACCCTGCATCCAACGGAGATTCCTCATCTCTTACCTCCAGTCCTCCTACTTCGGTGAGATCAGCATCGGGACCCCCCCACACAACTTCCTGGTGCTCTTTGACACCGGCTCCTCCAACCTGTGGGTGCCCTCCACCTACTGCCAGACACAGGCGTGCTGTGAGTACCGCAGCCACGCGGCGCAGACCCACCCACCCTCGACAGCCCGAAAATCCTGGGGATGGGATGGGGAAATCCTGCTGAGAGAGCACAAATGATCACGGCGCGCTGCTCTGGGACAGCTGCTCCTTGGTATCGACTGGTGCCTTGGCTTGGGAAATGGCCATCCCTCTGTGCTTACGCTCCTCTCAGCTAATGAAGGTGGCCAAATCGTTGCGGGTGTCCCCAGAGCACAGACACCCCGGTGGTTGGGACTGATTTTTCGTGACTGATTTTTTTCATGACTGGGTGGAGGGAAAAGCAAAGCTACGGATCGTGGAGCTGATGTCCCTCTCCTTAGCAGAGCTCGCTCCGCCGTGACTCGCGATGGGGATTCAGCTGCTGGCGGCTTTGCTCGCGCTGGGTGGGTGATGTGGTTGTTATCGCAACAGCTGCTCCCTGGAGAGGGATGCAGGCAAATCCGAGATGCCAACCCTGCCTCAGAGATAACCTCACGGCAGAGGAACAGCCCGTTCTGCTCTTCATGACTTGCTCTCTGCCGGGGAAGCTGCTTTCCCAAACGTTATCCCAACGGAGCAACCGGCGGTGAAGTCCCACGGCAGCCAGGCGAGCACCCGCTCAGGAGCTTTGCCCTCTTCTCTCTCACACAGACAACCACGCTACCTTCAACCCCAGCGCATCCTCCACCTTTGTCAACAACGGCCAGTCCTACAGCATCTCCTACGGCAGCGGCTCGCTGACAGTGGTGCTGGGCTACGACACACTGACGGTGAGTGCACCCTGTGCTGTCCTTGTCTTCCTGGGCGCCCCGATTAAAGGAGCCTGGGGAACAATCTAAGGGTAGATCTCACAATTTGTGTAGACAAGATTTGAGCAAACCAGGGCCTGAGACGGGCAGAACCAATATAAAGTGGTTATTGCCTCCGTCAGTTACGCAACTGGATTTTTATTTAGTTTTAACCGAATTCCTGCGAATTTTCACAGCTGCCTGATGACATTTTGGCCGGCTGTGACCTTGCAGCTTGCTCTTTGGGCTTTCAGAACATCCACCATCCCACTCGATGGCTTTGCCTAAGCACGCAGGCTGACCTGCCTTCCCTTTCGCCTCCAGATCCAGAGCATCACGGTCACAAACCAGGAGTTCGGGCTCAGCGAGAGCGAGCCAGCCCAGCCTTTCTACTACGCTGATTTTGATGGGATCCTGGGAATGGCCTACCCCTCACTGGCAGTGGGAGGGACACCCACCGCACTGCAGGGCATGCTGCAGCAGAACCAGCTCACCGAGCCCATCTTCAGCTTCTACTTCTCTCGGTAAAAAAATCTGCTGGGGCTCTCTGCACATCCTATGTGCACCAGTGTCGCTCTGCCTGTCCCTGTGCAGGTTCCTCTTGATTTTTTTCCCTCCCTAGCCCATGCAAATTGCATGGATTTACCAATCTCTGCTGCTGTAACTGTTTTTTGTTTTTTTTGGTTTTTTTTTTTTTTTTTGCAGCCAGCCCACCTACAACTACGGGGGAGAGCTTGTTCTTGGAGGAGTTAACACTCAGCTCTACCAAGGGGAGATTTCATGGGCACCAGTGTCCCAGGAGCTTTACTGGCAGGTCACCATTGATGAGTGAGTTGCGTTTGTGCTTCATGGGCATGATCCACCTGGCAAAGGTCAGGTAATGAGGGTGGTACCGCTGTCCTGCAGATGCAGCTGCGGCTGTTGCAGCAGGTGTGGGTTCAAGGCAGGCATTAGGTGCTGCATTTCAGAGCACCCCAGACTCACAGATCCAGCCAAGCGCAGGTCTAGTGGGTGCTTAAAGTGACGTCCTTCTCC
>NW_009732846.1:2547-7958 GCF_000703405.1 Apaloderma vittatum | reverse complement strand
GACCGGCTGGTGCAGCCAGGGCTGCCAGGCCATCGTGGACACTGGAACGTACCTGCTGACCGTGCCCCAGACGTACCTCGACAGCTTCCTTCAGGCCATGGGTGCCCAGCAGACCAGCTACGGCGTAAGTGCGGGGGATGCTTTGGAGGTGCAGGCGGTGTGGAGGCTCATGAGTGAGCCAGAAGCCGTGGACTTGGCCAGGTCCCACAAAACGCGTGGCACCCACAGAACGTGGTACTGCAGGCGCATCAGGGAGGGACGTGGCACTGGCAGGGGATAAAGTGTTCATTACCCCCATATATGGGGGTATTTCTCCTCTCACAGTTGGTGCTGTTCCTGCCATAACCTCTTCTTCACCCTCTCTCCACAGTATGCAGTTGACTGCAGTACGGTCGAGAGCCTGCCCACCATCACCTTCGTCATCAACGGAACTGAGCTCCCTCTCGGCCCCTCTGCCTACGTCATGAACGTACGTATGAGCTGAGCAGCTTCACCCTCCTGAGTCCCTGAGGGGCAGGAAAGGACCTCTTGACAAATGTGTCGGCAGATGCCACCTCCCTGCAGCCCAGCTGGCAGCGTCCTGGTGCTCGTTTGAGACTTTGACTCCCTGTTATTGTACCCTTTACAGAGCAACGGCTACTGCACTCTTGGGATTGAGGTCACCTACCTGCCTTCCCAGAATGGGCAGCCACTCTGGATCTTGGGTGATGTCTTCCTCAAGGAGTATTACACCGTCTTTGACATGGCTAACAACCGCATCGGCTTCGCCACGTCAGCATAGAGGAGCAGCAAAATCCAGCCCCTTTCCTGGCCAAACACACCTTAGCCAGTGTTGCTGGGGTTCCCACGCACCTTTATGTCCCTTTATCCGCCTGCACGGCTCCCTGTCCCTGCAGGATTCTCACAGTCTCCTGTTACAAATAAACCCCAGCATCCCAAATCGTCTCTGACCTTCTGAGTTTGTTGAGTGACGAGTGAGCACAGATTGGTGGGTTGTGTGTCTCAGACACTCTTTCTCCAGCAAGGCAAGCGTCATGATAAACTCCTAGGCAGAGTTCTGTGGAGTCAGCACGGGGGAAGCGAGGGAGAATCCGTCCCTGGGCTGCTTCAAATCTGAAGTTGACGTATTTCTGCTTCTTGCAAAGGAGTACGACATGCTGGGGGACTGAGTCTATTCTGGGTGAATTACTGAGCTCTAATGAAAGCAGCATCACTCACAGCCCGACGGGTGCAGGGATCAGGAACCCAAAAAGTCACTGGGGTTGGTCTTAAACACCAACCACATCCCCGGGGACAGAAGTTCCACGAAGGATTCTCCAAAAAGCCAGTTCTGCTCTGTGCCATCAGGCACTGCTTGTGTGTCTGGAGCGGCTGTGAAAATCCCTAACGCAGTGACACGACCTCATCCTCCTCCAGCCAGTGCTCATCAGCACCTACTTGGGAAAATACAAGAGTTAGCTGGTGGCGGTGGATGTTGCTTTGCTTGCAGATTGTGGTGACCTCAGAGTGACCGCAGGGACACGCTGCCCTGTCCTTGCTGCTGCTGGCACTTGCGAAGCTGAACCCATCGCTCCGACCAGCCAAGGATAAAGCAGCGGGGCCATGGGGTCCCCACCTCTGCCCCTCCTGCTGGGCATCAGGAAATCTCCTCAGAGCTGCACGTGGGAAGTTGCTAACCTGCCTTGTAGCTGGATAAGGTGTGACCGAGTCCCGTGATTAAGTCAAAGTCGGAATATGAGGGCTGATTAGGTCTGGCGTGACGTCCAAATGACCCCTAAATCCCAAAGTGGGGCTACTCAGTCAGATAAACCAACGGCCGGAGTATTGGGAATTGTGGTTTGTGGCCAAAGCGGACGGGAAACACCTTGGCTGGGGGAGGCTTGGGTAACACCCGTCTTTCCAGGGAACCAAATTCATTTCTTAGAAACTCTTAATGGTTGGAGCTCATTATCAGATGTATTAATAGCTCTGTCATTTCACAGGGAAAGGGACACAAACTCCTCTGTGCTTTGTGTCAAAATATTGACACAGGCTGAGTGCAGACAGAGATTAGAGAGGCGCAGGCAGCAGGGAAGGGCATTTCTCCTCCCCTCCTGGTTCTGCTCTTCCCTCTGTTCCCGGCAGGATCTCTCTGAGCGAAAGCAGATCACTCAGGATACGATGGAGGAGGGGAGGGTTTCCTGACCTGCTGCAGTCTCGAAGCCCCGTTCCAACACTGGCAGCTCAAAGGGGAGAAGCAAAGACTCTGCTGGGATCCATCCCAGTGCTTAGCGGGCACTGGGAGCCTGCGAGTGCCCCACAGCGAAGAGCAGTGGGGCTGCTCCTGCCTGGAGGAGTGTGCTGGTTGGTGACCCACGTGAGGTCAATTTACACCCAAAGATTTCTGTCCCAGTGAAATGGGGGCAGAACCACAGTGTGGGGAGGGTGCTCGAACCTGTACTTGTTGGCGCCCGTGGTCGAGGTGGTGCTGGCCCAGGCAGAGGGGTCTGAACAGCTGCAGGCTCCAGCTGGGGCTGTTTTCCTGAGAGCTTTGCACAGAAAACCTCCCACGTTTGTCTCTTCAGGTTTTCTGTGGGACATGAGGCCACTGGACGGTGCAGATCAGGGTGATTGGGACGTGAGGTCAGTCACCAGTCCCTGGCAGCGGGTGGCAGAATTTCTGCAGGCGGTGAGTGTCTGGGCTTCAGAGTATGAGGCTGAACAGCATCCTTGGGGAAGCAGATGGGCCAGGACAGGTCCTCAGTGACCTCAGTGTCCTCCCAGGACAAGAAAGGGTCTCTCGGGACTAAAACTCCCCTGTGAGTGCCTAAAAGCATCTTTCCAGCATCACCCAAAGCACACAGCAGACGTCACCTTGAACGCACCCAACGTGTGACCTGATCACCCTCAGAGTGACTCTGAGGGGGATAATAAACTGCAGCAAATCAAAGTGTCTTTTGGAGACGGGTGAGTGGTTGTAACTGGGCAGGTAAAGGCGTGTTATGTCTTTCAGGGCTGCTCTACCGAGTAGTTTCCAGCCCCCATCTCGGCTTCTTTGGGGGTATTAGCGGAGCTGGAGGGCAGAAGGGGCAGGATGGCAAAAGGACAAGTACCTGGAAGGAGACACATTTGGGGGGCATGTGCTGGTTCCTGGGAGGTTTGGAGCTGAGCTGAAAAACCAGCCCTGCCATTTCCTGCTGCCTGCGTTGAGGAAATTGGACGTAATGCTCGGAGGGAAGAAATTGTGCTGGCCCGTGGCACTTCCTTGACTGCCCTGATGGGTCAAAAGACAAACACCAGTATCACAATTTCCATTTGCTATAAGGGGTGTGTTTTGCCTTTGTTTTCTGGAAAGATCGATCTGGTGCTGAAGGCAAGAGAAAACGCATTAACAATTCTTGATAACGACGGCATTTTTATCAGACTTCACATATTTGGTCTCTGTATCAGAGGCGCTGGCCAATCCGTCAGTGCCTCAACAGTTGGGTCAGGAGGCAAAATCAGGGCGGCTGCGGCGATAAACTCACCTCAAGCGTCGGTGTTGGGGCGGTGCAGTGATAGAGGATAGGGGTGTCTGGAGCAAAGGGCTGGGCACAGCTCCTGCCTATATACGCCCTGCCCTGGGCCAGGCAGTGCAAGAGCTGCCATGGAGCCACCAGCAGCTGGGGCCATGAGGTGGCTGGTGCTGGGCCTGCTCTGCTTCCACCTCGGGGAGGGGGTAGTGAGGTGAGCCCCAGGGTGAGGATGGGTGCAGGGTCTGGCGTCGGAGCGGGGTTTGCCCTCAGCACGTTGGTGTGCACAGAGCCGCCCGGCGTCTCACTGCCATCTGCCCCCCATGCAGGATCCCCCTGAAGAAAAGCAGATTCCTAGGGGAGGTGATGGGAGAGAAGGTGGTGCCAGAGAGTTTCCTGAAGAATCTCAGAGGAGACCCCGGTAGGAGATACCAGCCCAGCAATGCTGTGGCTTATGAGCCGCTAATGAACTACCTCGACGTAAGTATTAAGAGTTTTTCCTTCTTTCCCTGAGCCACCCAGCTCTGGTTTTTGGGGATGCTCTCATCCTTTCCCAGCTGCCTTCCGGAAGCTCTGCAGGGGGTGGCTCTTCTCCATCCCTAGGCACAAGGCGAGGGGCTGTGCTGGCAGGGGCAGGAGCTTTGCTGTCTTTGTAGCCTGGCTCCAAGGGCTGGGTGATGTTGGGAGACGTCTTATCGTGAACTGATTTCCCTGCTCTGAAAAAGCAGAGTTTGGTGGTTATTAAAGGCCAAATCTACTACTCCTGGTCTTGCTGCTGACTTTGTTATGTTGTAGGCAAATCATTGCCCTTTTCTGTGCTTTAACTGCCCTGGAGGTACTCAAGGACTACAAGCCCTTACCAGTTTGGGTTTCTCAGCTGACAGGGGGGCAGAGAGCTGAAAACACTCAAAAAACCAGCCCGAAACCAAAATGCACCCATGCTCTTGTTCACAGTCCTTCTACTTCGGGGAGATCAGCATCGGGACCCCCCCGCAAAATTTCCTGGTGCTCTTCGACACCGGCTCTGCCAACCTGTGGGTGCCCTCCATCTACTGCCAGACTGCAGCCTGCGGTGAGCATCCTTTGGGGCACACGGTCCCCACCCACCACCGCTCTCCAACATCCCTTGCACACTACAGGCTGGAGCCGTGACATGGAAATCAGTGAGAGCTGGTGGGGTTTGGGGTTTGCTCGGTGACACCGGCGCGGCTGGTTTTGCACAGCCCCTTCCCTGTGAGGTCCCTTCCTTGGGGATTTCTGCCCAGGGCAGGGGAACAGGGATGCTGAGCCAAGGGCAGGGTGAGACCTGGGGGCTGTGACCTTCTCTCCTTGCAGAGAATCATGCCAGGTTCAACTACAACCTGTCGTCCACCTTCTCGGGCACCAATGTGACCTACACCCTGAACTACGGGTTTGGTGACGTGTCGGTGGCGTTAGGGTACGACACTGTGACAGTAAGTGACTTCTGACGCGTTGCTGCAATCAGGGTAAGAAGTGGCCGACTGATCAGTCCAATTAAGTTAAAAATTAGAAAGTACTTTTTTCTGTTGGATATTAATGACTGAATCTACCATGTAGAGTTTTTAGCATGTCAGCATAAATTTACTCAGAGACTGGGAGCCCTCCGGGATTTTCATCACTGTTTTGGGCTAAGGGCTATCTTTGGCCACAAGTGTCTGCTTTTTACACCGATGGCTGAGCTTTTTCATTACAGAGCATAAGGAAAGTTCTGTTGTGAGACTTGCACACAGTGTAAGTATGGTTTTAAACTGCTTTGAGTGAGGTGAACAGTTTTTGTGGGTATTTTAATGAAATAATAAAGGCGATGGGACAAAGACTATGAGCCAGGCTGCTCCCGATTCCATCTCCTATCTGCATTGGGGAAGAACTCAGCACCTCTCCATGCAGATTTACCCTTCT
>NW_009732846.1:1792-2516 GCF_000703405.1 Apaloderma vittatum | reverse complement strand
CTGTTGTCTTCCCCCTCGGCCCCCCCCTGCCCCCCCCTGCCACTCCCCAGAACCTTTCTGGTGAGACCAGAAAACCAACATTTCCCAGCATCTTTCTTCTCTCTCTAGATTCAGAACATGGTCGTCAGGAACCAGGAGTTTGGCTTGAGCCTGAACGAGCCCAGCAGCCCCTTTTACTACCTGTACTTCGATGGGATTTTGGGCATGTCTTACCCAGGCGTTGGCATCAGCGGTTACAACACGCTGATGGAGAACATGCTGCAGCAGGACCAGCTCGCTGAACCCGTCTTCAGCTTCTATTACTCCCGGTGAGACCCCTGGCAGCGGGTCTCTCTCGTGCATAGACACAGCCAGGATTCGTACTTCCCTTCCTTCGCTCTCCACCCACACGTTCTCCCCACCCGCCCCTTTCCACTGAGCAGCCTGCCTGATCGGGGGGGTTCATTTCGTGTCTTTTCAGCAACCCAACATATGATTACGGTGGAGAAGTCATCCTTGGAGGCATTGACCCCCAGCTGTACTATGGAGAGATTTTATGGGCTCCTGTGGTCCAGGAATATTACTGGAAGATCGACATCGAGGAGTAAGTGCTGCACCGTGGCTCCAAGCGGGTCTTAGAGGGGAGGAAGCCTTTTCTGATGCCTTTTTTTTTGCTGCTTTCTCTAGGTTCTCCATCGGACCAGCAGCCACCGGCTGGGGGAGCCAACGCTGGCCTGGCGTTGGG
>NW_009732846.1:0-1781 GCF_000703405.1 Apaloderma vittatum | reverse complement strand
CCGTCCCAGGAGAATTCATGTCAGCCTTCCTGCAAGCACTGGGTGCGGAGGAGGATGACTACGGGGTAGGTGGGAAGAATGCCCTGCACACACGAGGGGCTGATGCCACAGGATGGTAACGCTGAGCTATGGAGGGCTCCTGGGATCTCAGGAGCAAAACACCTCACCTGAAACAACACTGCAGTGGTGTATCTCCCCTTATAAGCCAAAAAATAATTCTTCCAAACGTGATAAACCTGGGTCAGCGCAGCCCTGCTGCAGTTAGAAAGCATGGCAGGGGTGATAGCGGGAGGCAGGACGGTGCTCAGACCTCGGGTCCTGACCCCTCTGATGTTCTTCACTTCTTTTCCAGTTCATCGTTGACTGCAGCAACATCTCGATCATGCCCACCCTCTACTTCGCCATCAGCGGGACCCAGCTATCGCTGCCTCCCTCTGTCTACGTCTTAAATGTAGGTGGCATTTTATCACTCCCAACATGCCTTCGCCATCATAGGGTGGTTTCGCCCAGAAAGTGAATTTTTTTCCAAACACAACCCGAGTGCCGTATTTCTCCGCACCTGATTTCATGATGCTTTTGGGTGCCCGTGCGTGACTGTAAGCAGAGTCTCATCCTGCTCGCAGCCAGGCACTGAAATTTCCTCCTTTTACCTCGACAGAACAACGGCGTCTGCACCATTGGGGTCGAGACCACGTATGTGTCCTCTACCAACGGCCAGCCACTCTGGATCCTTGGCAACATTTTCCTCCGGCAGTATTATTCCATCTTTGACATGGCCAACAACCGAGTTGGCTTTGCCCTGTCAGCCTAGGGATGCTGAGCATCACCCGTGGGATCATTGGTCCCTGCAACACCTAACTCTCCCTTGGGCCTGAGTACGGTGATGAATAGTCTCCAAACCTCCTGTAGTGAATAAATGGCTGCAAATGTACCTCGTGTCTCATCTGGCTGCAGCTGAGCAGGATCTGGCACAGTTCTTCTTAATAAAATGACAAAATCTGAGCTCGTGCTCAAGGTTTCCAGGTGCTGCCTGGGCTTTCAGGTGTGCACAGAGCCTCTGAATTTACAGCATTGACAAATTTAGGGTCACCTTTTTGGTTGGGACCTGCAACCCTGCTGGGGCTGGCTGGGAAACTGGGATGACCGGGAGATATTCAGGCTGTACCATGTGCTCAGCCGTGGCTTGGGAATCCCAGGGCTGAACTGGTGCAGTCACTGGAGGCTTCAGAAACCAGTTTGGAGTAGGATGTGCAGAGACAAGGAGCTACATGTGATCAGCTCTCGGTTCATTAGGTTTGGGGGAATTGCCCACGCGTATTTGCAAATAAATTAGGGATTAAAAAGTGTCATGCAAGGACACTCAGGCTGAGGAAAACGCTCTGGTTTTGTTCTTGAGGGATAAATCTCTTCATTACTGCAATCTCGAAGGATGGAGAAGGAAGGGGTGGTGTGTCTGGGACAGGGATGTGACCAAAGCTCTAGGTGTCTGGATCCTTCCAAGAGAAGCTGCTGGATGCAGCGTCAGACCAGCGCTGGGTGCCCGGCTCAGACCCAAGAGGCTGGTCCTTGAGGTCCAGCACGAGAGATGCAGCACCGAAGGGCCCATCGCCCGTCGTCTGACACCCATCTCCTGGTCAGATGACAGTCACCCCACTGGGGCATGTGACCACCCATGAAATCTGCTGTTTCCAGCCAAATCTGCCTCCGCGGGTCCCACAGAGCTCCCAGACGCAGAGAAGGCAACGCCACCCTGCTGCCATGGGCAGCCCGGCGCAGTGTCA
>NW_009732845.1:0-775 GCF_000703405.1 Apaloderma vittatum | reverse complement strand
TTTCATTCTCTGTCCCTCTACTCTGTTAAACCAGACCCCTCAGTTTGACACAATCACGCTACTAATTCTGAAATGTGCCCATTTCTTCTAAGAGCCCATTCTCTCCAAAAAAATAGAGTTTTTAAGCATCTTCACTTCTTCCACTGTCTGAAGACAGTGGAAGCAAGTCAGGGTTTCTTACTGCAATACCCAGCTTGATTTTTCATCTTTGGATTCACTTAGTACATTTCTGACAAATGGGCAGAAGCATTAAATGCAGCTCTTGCCTACAATATGCAGCAAGGTCTGTACCTGTCGGCTTTAGAACAGGAAGGAGAAGGGTTATGTTCCTTCTGTCCTGGGTTTGGGCTAAAACCCAGCCAGGGAAGTCCAGACCTCCAAAAATACTCACGACTCTACAGAGCATTGAATTGGCCGTAAAAATCTAAATCGAAACAGAAGTCAACATTCAGTAAAGAATGTTGTGATACAAAGCTAGCAGAGCCATTTTTCTTGGTGAAATGTATGGTGTTACCGATATCACAGCACAAAGTAGGAATAGATAATGTTACCTACAGAGCAGCTAGGAATTCAGGTTTTTTACTGAGCTGCCTTCTGCACTAGAAGTGATCCCTCGCAGAGAAAAAAACCTGTGATCTTCCCAAATATCTGCAGTTAGAAGTCTAAGTGAAAATAGAAAATTTATTTTCCCTACTGTAAACTCCGTCATTTAGCATGCTGGCCAAAAAAGAAGAAAAAATAGTCGCAAAGACTTTAACCTGCAAAACCTGCAGGC
>NW_009732844.1:1398-2538 GCF_000703405.1 Apaloderma vittatum | reverse complement strand
GCTTCACCGCATGTAGCTCTACAGAGACAAATCTGCTCAAGCTCCTCGGCCCCTGTGACCCCTCGACAACTCCTCAAACCCTTCTGAGGGGGGCTGAGCGCTCCCCACTCCTCCCTTGCCTTGCTCTTGGCCAAGGAGGTGTGTTTGGTCAACGTCCGCCACGAAAGCTATCAGAAAACCAGCCTTAGTTCCACGTTCCAGGGCTGGGACCCAGCTTCACAGAAGCCACTTTACACAGAATCGTTGAGGCTGGCAAAGCCCCCTGAGGTCATCAAGTCCAGGGACGAGACCAGGGCACCAAGTGCCACATCCAGCCCCTCCTTAACCCCCCTCAGGGACAGGGACTCCCTCCTGCCCTGGGTAGAGCATCCCAGTGCCTGAGCACCCTCCTCATGAGGAAGGGCCACCTGAGATCCAACCTGAACCTCCTCTATTGCAGTTTCAGGCCGGGCCCTCTCATCCTGTCACCAGTTGCCCAGGAGAAGAGCCCGACCCCCCCTGACGACATCCTCCCTTCAGGCAGTTGCAGAGTGATGAGGTTCCCCCTGAGTCTCCTCTTCTCCAGCCCCAGCTCCTTCAGCCTCTCCTCATAAGACTTGGTGTCACCTGCAAACGTCCTAAGGGTGGACTCCATCCCCTCACCCAGGTCATCAATAAAGATGCTGAAGAGGACAGGTCGGTCCCAGCACTGATCCCTGGGGGACACCACCGGTCACCAGACACCAACTGGACACAGCACCATTCCCCACTGCTCTCTGGGCCCACTCCTTCAGCCAGTTTTTACCCCAGCAAAGGGTCCAAGCTGTGGGCTGCCATCTTTTCCAGGCTTTACCACTTTCCATGAGCTACTAAGCCTGCCCAAGAAAAGTTCGCAAGATGTCTGAGCCTGGTGGGTTTCCCTCACTCCTCCAAGGAGCTTCTCTGCAAGAGAAGAGGAGCCCAGGAGCCATCCAGAAGGGCCAGGAGACCCTCAATAGACAGCCAGTCTTCCCTATTTCTTTGCCACCTTGTCTTAAAAGTCACCTTCAGGAGCCCTCAGCTGGGAGCCAGGCAGAGGGCGAGATAAGCGCCGTGACGTGAGAGGTGCGTCAACCGGGCTGCGGCCGCGTCGCGACGCGATAACGTCCGCGGCGGGGGACC
>NW_009732844.1:522-997 GCF_000703405.1 Apaloderma vittatum | reverse complement strand
CGAGAGCTCGTGGCACCCCTCTGAGGTCCCCAAAGCTCGGCGGGATGAATTCTGCCCGGAGAGGTGCCGCGAGCACCAGCAGAGGCGCCCAAAGAGCTCCGTCCCGCAAACCAGCTCACACAACGAACATCCCGGGGCAGGACCAGGTAATTCAGCCACGTTTAAACACACTGACCTCCCCGCACAGACACCGAGGAGCCTCGGGGCAAACTATTCCTGGACGATCTTTTATTTCACAGTTCATTCAGGGGGTGCAAAGAAACCCCGAAACGTGCCGGGTCCCCACGTCCTGTCCTCGCCACCCCGCTCCCACACCACGTCCCCCCTCCGCCTGCCCCGTTTTCTAACCCCTCCCTCACAAGATCCTCCCCACAAGAAGTAAACTGTGCCTGAAGAAGATGTTAAACCCACGGCACCCTCCTCGGGAGCAGAGCCGGGCGAGCGGAGGCCCCCGTACGTGTGAGAATGGCAAGAA
>NW_009732844.1:0-350 GCF_000703405.1 Apaloderma vittatum | reverse complement strand
TCCTGTTTTGAGGGTCTCGGCGGCATCCTGCTTCCCACCGGAGCCGGGCACGAGGCTCCGAAAGAGTTAACGGCATCCGGCCCCCACGAGTCGTCATATTTACAGGTCTGAGAGATTAAAAGCAGAATTTACCTCGAGTGATAGGCTGATAAGTTTATGGTATTTCTATTTATAACAGTCCCTCCCCCACCTATTCTTGCTCTGTTGCCTGTCTTCTAATCGCCCGTAATCCCGCCTGGGTCACCTGGGGGTGGGAGGAAGGGAGAGGGTTGAAGAACTTCATCCCGGGGTCCTCTAACAAGAACCAGATGTGGGAAGCTGGAGACGACAACGAGGTCAAGCGTTCTCAG
>NW_009732843.1:0-729 GCF_000703405.1 Apaloderma vittatum | reverse complement strand
AATCACTGCCCATGTCTGGAGACTTACCACTTGAGCTTGTCTTGAAGATCTGCCTGGTCATCCCTCTGCCCTCTGCGCTTGCGGGCGACCTGCCCCAGCATGCACATCACCACCTCCTGCAGGGCCTGATGTGTGCATGGGGAGAGGCTCCTGCAACAGCAAGAGGCTGACCCTTCAGCCATGACCCTCCTGCCTCTCCCAGCCCTCAGCCCCACACGTACACAGCCCCATTTGGCCCCAGAGCCCCTTTGAGGCACAAGGAGTTGCCAGCACCTGCTGTGGCCCCTGACATCAGGTTCTAACCCAGCTCGTGGCCTTGGCTGGAGAAATCCCCGGGCGCTTTATGTGGCCCCACGCCTCAGGGGTAGGTTTCCCTGACCCACCACCCACGGCTCACCACCACCCCCTGTATTCTTACCGCTTAGCGGGGAGAGTGTTGTCCTCGTGGGCTCTGGGTGACTCTTCTTCAGCCTCTTCCAACTTCTCCATCATCGTCTTCAGGGGATCGGGGCTGAACGCTCCTGTCTCTGTGCTCGTCGGGGCCTTGACTGACGCTTGCTCAGAGGACCTGGGTTCCTGCACAGGAAGAGACTTTTCGTTCACAAGCCACGTACCCAAAGAGTGCTGCTTCCCAGCATGCAAACCCTGAGACAACTCCTGGCAGGGAGCCTAGTGCACCCGGGAAAACTAGGAGAAAGGCCTCAGCACACCCTTGGGGTGATGCCTGAC
>NW_009732842.1:0-1394 GCF_000703405.1 Apaloderma vittatum | reverse complement strand
CACTAGATCAGGCTTCCCAGAGCCCCATCCAACCTGGTCTTAAAAGCTTCCAGGGATGAGGCTTCCGCCACCCCTCTGGGCAACCTGTGCCAGGGTCTCCCCACCCTCATGGGGAAGAACTTCTTCCTAACATCCAACCTGAACTGATCCATCTCCAGCTTTAGTCCATTCCATCTAGTCCTATCACTACACGACATCCTAACAAGCTCCTCACCAGCTTTCTTGTAGCCCCCTTAAGATATTGGAAGCCACAATAAAGTCACTGCAGCCTCCAGCTCCATCCCCATTTCCCCATCCTGGGATGTCCTCAGGCAAACAGATGCCCTCCTGTCCTTACTGGCTGGTGCTTCAAGGTGCAGACTCTTGTGTGGCATAAAATTATACTTTGGTATATTAATGTATGCTTTTTTGTTTGGTTTGGTTTGATTTAGTTGGGTTTGATCTCCTTTGGTTTGTTTCCTTTTGTTTTGTCACGTTTTGTTCGTAGATTCTGATATTGTAAGGAAAATCAAACTGAAAGATCTTTGAAAGAATCTTGACATGTCACAACTATTTTGGGGCACATGTGAATCAGCTGTGCCCCTGATGTGAATAAACTCTGTGGCCATGGAGAACCTGAGAGCCTTCCTCAATTTGAGAACATGAGAGGGAATGAAGGACAGCATCATTCAGGCTGGAAGCGACGTCAGGAGGTGTCTAATTGACCAATCCCAAAGGCAAGAAGGTCAGACCAGATCACTCAGGGCTTCATCCAGACCCATCTTGGTCCCTTTCTAGAACAGAGCTGGTGCACACTCCCTGAGAAACAGCTCCCAGGTCTGACTGTCATCCTGTATAACAAGTTTATCCCTGTATGTACCCCGGCTCTCTCTTATCCTCGTGTCTTGTACCGCGGACATGAGCCTGACTCAGCCTTCCTTGGGACTGTGCTGTGCTGCTGCATGTTCCCATAACTCTTCACTTTCTCCAGGCAGGACAAGCCCAGGTCCCTCAGTCTTTCCTCACCAGAAAATTGCTCCAGTCCCTCACTGGCTCAGGGATCCTTCACTAAAGTGGCTCCAGGTTGCCGATGTCTCCTGCACCAGGAATCTGAAATCCAGATGCGGTAGCCTGGAAAATCCCTTGATCTTTGTGGGGAGAAGCCCTGATTCCTACACAATGGCATTGCTGTGCAGAACTGCTCTGTAGCCCCTGTGGGGGAGCAAATTTCTGCCTGCACAGCAGAACTAGCAGCACGGGGTAGTGGAGAGGACAGGTCCCCAAAGAGGGATGAGCTGGGAGGTTGGCTGGGAAGCTGTTTCTGTGCCAGAAAAAGAAGATAACATAGCTGGAAGGTAGAGGTTTGAGGTCACTTTTTGAATGAGCCAGTTGTCCCAGTGCTTGGACAGGGCTTC
>NW_009732841.1:439-753 GCF_000703405.1 Apaloderma vittatum | reverse complement strand
GGGGTGACGCTGCTGCGCGGTGACGCTGCGATGACGTCACGGTGACATCGCGGTGACATGGGGGTGACATCGTGCTGACGTCGTGGCGACGTTACGGTGTCACCGTGGTGACGTTGTGGCGACGTGGGGGTGACATTGTGGTGACGTCGCGGTGATGTCGCGGTGACGCGGGGGTGACGTCACAGTGACCTTGTGGTGGCATCGTGAAGTCACGGTGATGTCGCGGTGACGTGGGGGTGACATGAGGGTGACGTCATGGTGACATTGTGGTGACACGTTGGTGACGTCGCGGTGGCGTCGCGATGATGTCACTG
>NW_009732841.1:0-282 GCF_000703405.1 Apaloderma vittatum | reverse complement strand
GTCGTGACGCCGTGGTGACGTCCCGGTGACCGATTGGTGACGTCCCGGTGACGTTGTGGTGACGTCGCAGTGACATGGGGGTGACATGGTGGTGATATCGTGGTGACATCACGGTGACGTTGTGGTGACACGTTGGTGACGTCGCGGTGACATCACAGTGATGTCACCGTGACGCCGTGGTGACGTCCCGGTGACCGATTGGTGACGTCCCGGTGACGTTGTGGTGACGTCGCAGTGACATGGGGGTGACATGGTGGTGATATCGTGGTGACGTCACGGTGA
>NW_009732840.1:0-8974 GCF_000703405.1 Apaloderma vittatum | reverse complement strand
GCGTCATCCTGGCCTGTATCAGAAATAAGTGTAGTGAGCGGGAGGAGGGAGGTGATCATGCCCCTCTAGTCAGCTTTGGTGAGGCCTCACCTCGAGTTTTAGGCCCCTCACGACATCTCCTCAGCTCCAGAGGGACAGGGAACTGCTGGAGAGAGCCCAGCGCAGAGCCAGAAAGACGATGAAGGGAGTGGAACATCTCCCTTATGAGGAAAGGCTGAAGGAGCTGGGGCTCTAAAGCTTGGAGAAGAGGAGGCTGAGGGATAACCTCATAAATGATTATAAATATATCAAGGAGGAGTGTCAGAAGGACAGAGCCAGGCTCTTCTCAGGGATGTCCAATGACAGGACAAGGGGCAATGGGTACAAGCTGGAACATAGGAGGTTCCACAAAAACAACAGGACAAACTTTTTCACTGTGAGGGTGACAGAGCCCTGGCCCAGGCTGCCCAGGGAGGGTGTGGAGTCTCCTTCTCTGGAGACATTCAAACCCCGCCTGGACGCGTTCCTGGGTGACCTGCCCTGGGTGACCCTGCTCTGGCAGGGGGGTTGGACTAAGTGATCTTTCAGGGTCTCTTCCAACCCCGAACATTCTGTGAAAAACAGTGTTCATGTACTACGTAGAGACCAACCAGTGAGGGCTGCGGCTCTCTCCTTGCGCAGTAGTCAGGAGGCTTTAAAAATCCCTTTCTCTAACTGCAAAGCATTACTGGCAGAAATATCCTTGTGGTTTCTTTTGCAGTCTTCGTGTCAGAATTGCAAAGTTTTCCCACAGATTTCCAACATAACTTAAGTCAATTTAAAAAATCTCTACCTCAGTCTTCTCTGCATAACTGATTTTTTTCTGGATGTCTGATGCTTTGAGCTTCATTTTTCTTGTTAGCAAACTTCTTTCATGCAAGACAAAATCACAACCCGAAAATCAACTCTTTGGAGTTTTTTGATAAAAATCAGTTGGACTGTAACTTCATAGAATTTGTGTGTTTGAAACTAACTCTTGTTCATCTTTGCCCACTTCCCTGTAATCTGACAGGTCTTGGAGCCTTTCTTTTACTTAACGGGTGAACTTCTGAAATTAATAGTTCTCTGTAGAGCCGTTACCCTTTTCTCAACAATATTTTTAGCATGTGGAGTATCTGTAGTAATTTAATTAAGATTAAATTAATCTAGTGGGTTTACTCAGGTTAAGGAAACAAGCATGTTATGATAACCACTCTTCTGTACTAATCTGCTGCTTAAGAGGCTAAATAGAGGCATTCAGAAAAATTGGATTTGCTTGCTAACTGCGTGAAAGGAAGATATTTTTAAGAACAACTAATTATATCTGAGTTGTTTTCAACACAAGTTCATGAGAGGGTCAGCTTCCTTGATAAGAAACCCGGCGTGTTTTCTGTCACTGTTGGTTTAAGGAAGAAGTTTGTGGTGTGAATGCTCTTTTGTGTTTCAGAGACAATCGGTGTCTGTAACAACTGATTGTTTTCTTTCCTTGACTTCTGATTGTAACTCAAAGATCTGCACAAAACGCTGCGATTAGTATGTTCAGGATGGCAGTTCTGTGTATATGCTTATCTATCGTCCTGAATTGGAGTCACCTCATCTGTAAGATTTCAAAATATTACTGTGTAAGTAAATGCCGTGTGGTCAAAGGGGAAGCTGAATCAGAGATCACAACTTGTCTTTTCTCAGAGCAACCTAAGGACAATCCACAGCAGCCAGTGGTGTCTGTCCCTCATTTTACAAGCCCTCACTGAAACAGGAATTCGTGCAAGTCCTTTAACATTGCCGCTGAGAGTTTTACTCCTCCTTGGGCAGCAGCGGCGCTTGAGATCCGGCCTCTTTGCAGGGACTTAGGCAGTGGTGCGCTAATTATTGTTTATCTTGGAAGTAGTGCTTTACGTTGTCTTCAGTTTTAAAGTCTTATCTTAACCGACATCCTTTAAATCTGAAAAAAAATCCCGTGCATGTGTTATCTTCCTTTAGCTGACGTTGTTGTTGTTGCTCTTGCTCCCCATCTAGTTCTCGCTACTCCTCAGACGAGCCTGGTTGCCGTCAGATGCGCTTCTAAGAAGAGCGGGGGCAGCTCAAAAAATCTAGGTGGCCGCAGCCCTGGGAAGCGCTACGGCTTCAAAAAAGTCGAAGGTGGGTCTGAGTATCTGCCGAGTGTTATTTGTGTTTCATCGGGTTCCTCGCAGCTTCTCCCTGGTACGAGTGGCAGCTGGGGAGCGTTCCAGTCGGAGGTGGCCGGGGCGCTCTTGGAAGAGAGAGGAAAGGGGAGGTTCAGTGAAACCTCCCGATCAAGGATGGCTGGTGGGAGGGCAGGGGGGTGCGTCAGCCTCTCTCCACGACAGGCCAGCAAGCTGCCAGCCCAAACCACCTCCAGGAAATGGACTTTGACTGTACCTTTGCCTCTCTGGAGCAGCTGGGAGGAGGGTGCGCTGTGGGACACCGGATCGCTGCGGTGTACTTTCCCCCCACGGTGTGTTGAAAAGCCAGGCACTTGCAGTGTTTACAAAGGGGAGAATTACGAGGCTTAGCAGAAGCCAAAGTACAAATTCTTGCAGCTGAGTGCTTAATAATTATTAGCTTTGCTGAGGAAAACATAGGGATGTAAAAGGTAGTAAAACAAATGCCTTCAGCGATCAGAAAATCCCTGGTACTGCGGAAGTAATTTTTTCAAAGACTAGAACTGCTTTTTGCCATTGTGTCTCAATTGCTCCTTATTTCCTGCTAACAGCGTTTTTGTTTGGATGCTTTTAGCATTTGAAATAATTTTTTCCTAGAAAATTCCCACAGAAAGCTGGGTTTTGCAAGTCCTGGAACAGTTTGTGTTCTGCCAGGGCTTTGGGGAGCTCCGTTTCTCCGCAGTCTGACTCTCGCTCCGTTGCAGGTGCATTTGTACATGCAGGCAACATTTTGGCTACACAGCGGCTGATACGCTGGCATCCAGGGGCTCACGTAAGTTGTTTTCTATCTTTTCCTTGGTTCTCTGAGAACAGCAGCCCCCAACAGGGTCCTGTACTCAGGGCCTCTACTCTTGCAAGCTCATTCTTAATACTCTTCCCTATATTCTATATAATCCTGAAATGGCTTTTCGTTACCTGGTATTTCTTAGTGACAGAGCCTGCTCAGAGTCACACCTGTGCCCATGTGACTCAGGAAAGGTATGAAAGTTATGGATATCCAAAACCATCTCTGTAACCCAACTGGGTGCTTGTGCTTCAGGGTGGAACTGGTATCTTCTCCCTTGTAATGAGCACCACTGCATGCTGATCGCTGGAAGGAAATAGCATGGGTTTATTTTAAAATACAAAGTAACATGCTGTGGAAGCCAGGATGTCAAATGAGACAGACCAATGATCAGATCTGCTTTAGCGGTGGCCGGACGTCCAGCCTTTCCTTTCTAACTCTCCTCATCCTCTTCCAGGTGGGGATGGGCCGTAACAAGACACTCTATGCCCTGGAGGATGGGATTGTGAGATACACCAAAGAGGTGTACATACCTCTGCCCCGCAGCACTGAGAGCAGGGAGGTGATCTGTCGGCTACCCAAAGGAGCGATTCTGTATAAAACCTTCATCAATGTCGTCCCTACCACAGAAGTAGGAAGCTTTAAACTGGTCACCATGCTCTGAGCCTCTTGTGTCATGAGGGGACGGACAGGAACGAGCGGCTGACACAGACCACTACAGCCGGACTGGTATCCCAGGACAAGAATATTCTAGCTTCAAATATACCAGTTTAGGACTTCCTCTTGTTCCTAAAGCAGACATGGTCGGTGTTCAGGCACTGGGATCATCTGCTGGAATTTCTAAGAGAGGGTAATAAGTGCTGTGGGGCTGGTGAAGGTCTTGACTGCTCGTAGAATATGTTACTTAACGCTCATTTAGTACCTGGAGCTGCCTTTCTCTGGAGAGCCTGTTCCGTTGTGCCACTGGACGAGTTCTCTCTACAATCACCCTTAGGTCAGTACTTGTCCCACTAATAATTCCCGCTATTTTTACTCATTTTTAGACGTTACTCTTACATTGGTATCAATTCAAAATACTGCAGAACAGATCCTTTTCCACCTGCGCCTAATTCTGCATCCCAGGAAGCAGTTCAAATATCGGAAAGTGTTGTATTTACTAGCCCCGTGAGGCAAGCTCACACTTGTAAAGCTAACTCCTGACTGATTTTAGAGTGCCTGGTAAGATGTACAAGCCTGGAGTGGTGTTTGAAGCTCAGCAGCTGGAGGTGTGTCATAAAGCCATCATCCAGACTTATCCTTTTGTCTTCCCTGAGTCATTCCGTTACATTTTCAATGTTGCTCGAAAGAAAGGAGCCCAAATGTGCTGTAGCCAAACTGATGTCATTTTTATCTACAGTTGTGTAAACGATTTGAAACATTTGGCTGTGCAGTAGAAAACAGGTTATCAAAATCGGTGGTGTGAGGACACCAGTGTTGACAGGATTAGATTGCCTGCTCTGCAGACTAGGTAAACTGGGTCAGCCCCGTGTGTCCACCTTTGCTTTGTGTTCTCTGTGGGGACCACCAGCTATCTGGTCCAGACTTCGGTCCTTTCCCAGCTTGCAGATCCCCTCACGGCAGTCGGTATTTCCGTACAGCAGGTCATAACCGCTGGAGCCTCTGTCGGAAGGCTGTTTGAAGTTACTGTCACAGAGGACCGTTGCTGCCAGAGCACGCGATGATGCTCTGATGCAGATGTGTTCTGCTGCTCACGGGTGAGGATTCCCACCTGGTATCCAATACACCGACAAAGTAAAATATTTTATAACTTAAGAAATAAGTGAAGTAGCAGAACATGGCCACTGTCTGAGGTCTGACCCTTGGTGCAGCTGGCAGTGCGTGCCTCACAGAGGTATGGGAAGCCAGCTGCCTGGAGCAGCGCTGGCCGGGCAGACCTTCGTCTTGGCTTTGCCCCCCACGTAGAGGCAAGCGGCTGGTCCCTCACCTTTGGTAACAGTACGCTCACCAGAGAAGAGCGAGCAGACACCCCTGGCTGCTTTGCTCAAAGCACCCTAAGTGTGGTTGTCCTCGTGCTGCAGAAGGGACATCTCCTCTGGCTGGGTCTTGGCGGGTTGTGAATCTGGGTGAAGGCCTGACGTTTGGCTGTTCCCTGCGGATGAGAACGGTACCACAGGCACTGGTGTCACTGACACCACGGAGGGAAGCAGTGCGTCGAGGCTGAGGCCTTACACGGCTGTGTTACGCTGAGTTGGGTAGCTGAGAGGGGCCTGAAAAGGGTCTGGCACACCACATCTGTCCAAGGTCTCTGAGCTTATCACTGTTCCTGAGAAAGCTGGAGGATGCCTCAGAGCGTGCTCATAGGGAGGCGGCATCTATTGAGGAGAGAGGAAGAGCATTACAGCTGATCAGAAATAACCGGGTGATTATCCCACCTCTTCTTGGAGAGCGGATAACAAGGCTCACAACCACCGGCAGCCTGAAATGAAGTTCCTGCAGCGCTCAGAGCAGCAGGCTGCTGGTGAGATCACCAGCACATCAGCACCTAGCGTTGGTTTGCAGCAGGTCAGGGCAGAAATCCACCAGAGGGTCACGTTCCCCCATGCCCACCTCACGTTCTCCGTGCCAGGTTCCTGCTCTTCCCTTTTGGCCTTTGAGGACTTGGCACTACTTGCCACAAGGCCAGAAAAGGCTTGACTTCTCTTAGAAGGGGACTGTCATTTGCTTTCCTTTGAGCCAGGATCAACAAGCACCTACAAACCAGGATTTCTACCCAGGTTTTGGCAGCGAGTCCCACTGCACAGCAGCGGAGAGGAACCTCTGGTCTGTTGTTAGGTTTATTTTGGCAGAGCTGGGTGAGCTTTCTCCCTGTAACGAGTGACACCAGAGACACAGGGATGTTGTGGAAGAGTTGTGGAAGAGCTCCCGTTGCAGTTCTCAACCACTTGTCTTTGGGACCTTACTCTCCTGTGCCCTTGGTGCTCTGGTTTGAGACAAATACCATTAGTTACAGCTCCAGCCACTGAGTGGCAAGTGCTGGCTATGCTGGGCTTTATGGTACAGCTCTTAAGAGCTCAAAATCCAGGTAAATCGGTGATCCCTTAGTGCTCTACTCAGGGTTTAAAATTTTTCTCTTCTGCTTTAGTCAATGAGGTCTCTGTCAAACAGGAGTCTCTGGGGACGCTGCTGCAGGACCTACTTGGCAGATACACTCGCTTTTCTTTGTTCTATCATGGGAGTGCAAATCTTAAATGTCTTAACAGGCAGAGCCTGCTGCTCGTAAATAAGCCATAAACAGTTCAAGGTAATAGCGAGGGGCCTCCCTGAAGTGTCCTGCAGGGAAAAGGGAGCAAGAAACTGTGGAAGCTTTACCGATCTAAAAATAACATTCCCAGCTTGGACTTGTACCGAGCAGATGATCCACAGGGCCTGCCCTTTCATCAGCAGCTCTGCCCAGACTACCAGCACAGACATTTCTGTGAAGGCACCGGGAGAGATCGATCATTAACCAGCACAGATGGACACCACACGAGCCTCCTGAAACACTTTGTGCCTTTCCCAGAGATAAAGGCTATCGGAAAAAAAGCAACTGCAGAGAACAGAGTCCTTAGCTACTGCAAACTGCTGAAGCAAGACTGAGATAGAGCCTGGAGGGAAGGGAGAGCTCACCTCCTGGGAATGCTCTGCCCACAGCCCAAACCGCTTGGCAATCATCTGATGGATTTCCCGCTGGCGATCTTTCTTCCGCACGCTCTCGTAGCTTGGCAAGCGGGGCTGCTCCCAGCAAGGGAGCTGGTAGCCACCGGGGGGTCTGACACAGAACAGCTCATCTCCCTAGAAATACCGAGAAGAGAAAGGTCAGTGCCGTGGTGACTCTCTTCACTGCAAGTTCATGGCCTGGTGCCTCCCTGAGTTACTTCATGATTCAGGGTTGTGCATGCCCTTCCTTGAACCCTGAGAGAGGAAATCCTCCCTCTCAGGACCTAAGTGCACCACGACCTCCTTCGCAAGATCGCAAGTCCAGAGGGATCTGCCTGGCACTTTGCGCCCAAACACCTCAGGGCATCATAGTGTCCTCTGTGGTATCTCTGCCTGCCCCCCACCCAGGTTTTTCCACACAGGCAGCTCTTCCCAAAGTTGCGCCTGCTGTCCAGCACCTTCTCCCTCTGCCCCATGTCCCCATAATCACAGTCTCTCCCCAAGCTTAGGATCGTCACTACCATTTCCCCCCAGGCCATTACCTGCACACCAGGGTTGTCGGTGGCGCTCTCCAGCCGTGACGCTCCACGCTGCGGTACCACCAGCCGCTGGCTGCTGCTGAAGTAGGGCGGGGGGCAGTCCTGCGATGAGCAGGGAGGGAGGACGACATGAGCAAAGCTGAAATTCCTTGCATCCTGCCCGGCAGCAAGCAAAGCTCAGCCTGGGAAGCAGGACATCGATCAGCTGGGAGAGCTGCTACCTCTGCCCGTTTGGCTCATGCGGTTCTCACCACTGGCAGCCAACCTCTGCTTGTTTATCGACGCTGACAGCTCGGGCACATCCTCACTGGGCAGGGCAGGGCCCGAGCCAGCTGGCATTGCTGCGCTGCGTGGCCAGAGGGACGGCAGCCTGAGCCCAGGGCAGGGTTTCATTCAGGCTCAACAGAACCATCTCTTTTTGAGAGAGAAAAAAA
This sequence comes from Apaloderma vittatum, assembly GCF_000703405.1. Classification (NCBI taxonomy): domain Eukaryota; kingdom Metazoa; phylum Chordata; class Aves; order Trogoniformes; family Trogonidae; genus Apaloderma; species Apaloderma vittatum. The sequence goes on along the minus strand of NW_009732840.1, from coordinate 1,341 downwards.
CAACCCAACCCAACTATTCCACTAGTGTAGGTAAGCGCTCCGTCACATGCTCAGAGTTACAGAATTTGTAAACTCGTATCTGCTGAGGTAGTCATTTCAGGGTAACGTAGCAGGCAAACCTGCAGAGTGATAGCTGTCCCATTTCTGAGCAGTCTGGCTTCAGTTAAACTCGATTCCCTGTGAAGGTGTTGCAACAGCGAGCAGAGATTCCTCTCACAGAAAGCAGCCCTTTGAGCCAAATCCAGGACTCAAGCCCTGGGCCATTCCTCACTCTCAGAAAAGCGTCATTTCTACCAGCAGAAAATAGCCCAGGGACTCCCAGAGCAGCCCGGGGTCTGGAGGGAGAACTACAAATGAGAGATTTACTTTTGCTCTTAATAACCAAGGAACCATTTGTCTTGGCCCTAGAGCACAATTGCAGAAGTTGCAGGAAACCGGGCTGGCTGGGGTCACAACTGATTTAATGACTGATCAGCAAAACCAGCACAACTACAACTTTTTGACAGCTGCCTCACACCGCTACAACTGCTCCACTTTTTCTGATGGAAACGCATCCTATATACATTCCTTTTCCATATATAGTTCTTTACATCCGTTTGTCTGCACAGAGATGCCTTCTCCTTTAACCACCCACCCGAGAGCCCGGCCCAAGCACAGCGAAGGCTCTGCAGCTCACGGTACCTCCCACACCGCCTTGGGAAGCGGCACTGTGGGGCGAGGAGCATGATCCGAGCCCTCTGCCCCACGCCTGGCACCGACGGGCGATAGGCAGGGAAAAGGGGAGAGAAGCAGAGGCAGCAAAGCAGGCACAGCTCATTCCCACTGTGATTTCTCCTGGCGACCTCCTCACTTGTGCTGGACTGCTGGATTTGCCTTTTGTGGCACAAGTCTCTGTCCCCTGCTAGCTGTCCTCTCTTCTCCTGGGGACGTTCTTGCAGCCCTCCCCTTCAACAGCCATCCCCGCAGCTTCGGAGGCTGACCCCCCCCCCCGCGGGCAGCCACCACCACCACAAAGGCAGCGCTGGCTGAACATGCTGCTCTTTTCCCATCGCCGGCTTCTCCACTTCAAAGCCAGCCTCAGGAAATCACAGAGGCAAGCGAAGGGGCTTTGTGTCTCGCTGCTCCATGCCCGGGAGCTGCGCACGAGGGAGTGAGTTGCCGGGGACCTGAGCGTTAGCGAGCGGCTTTGTCTGCCTTTGCCCTGAGCTTCCAGCCCCGTTCCCCACTGGGCCCCTGCCCTGGAAAGCAGAGCCCGACCCCCGACCCCAACCGTGCTGGGGGAGGAGGACGCCCCTCCTGAGCTGCGTGGGGAGCTGGAGAACCTGCCTTGGAGATGCTGCC
>NW_009732839.1:441-804 GCF_000703405.1 Apaloderma vittatum | reverse complement strand
TAGATCTCAATGCATTCCAGTTGCTCTCTCAAGTAAAGGGCAATTCCACCACCTCGCTTTGTTGGCCTGTCTCTCCTAAAAAGGACAGAGCCATCAAGGCCCACATTCCAGTTATGGGAATTGTCCCACCACGTCTCTGTAATCGCAATGAGATCGTAGTTCTCCAACCGCACACAGAGTTCCAATTCCCCCTGCTTATTCCCCATGCTTCTTGCGCTGGTATACAGACACGTAAGAGATTTAATGGAGAAGCATCTGTTCCCGTTGCTTGTGCCATCTCTGTTGGAGTGGGTGCACTTAAGCTGGGTCATTAGTTTGATATCTAACTTCCCCCTCATCTGTACTGAGCCAGGTTTTACACCT
>NW_009732839.1:0-338 GCF_000703405.1 Apaloderma vittatum | reverse complement strand
TAAACTGCCCCATGATCATAAAACCCAAAAAGTTGCTGGTGGCACCAGCTCTTAAGCCATGCATTAACTGCATGTAACTTTCTGTCTCTTTCACTATTCCTACCCGCTACTGAAGGGATAGAAAAGAAAACTACCTGTGCCCCTGATCCTTTGACCAGCTGCCCAAGTGCCTTAAAGTCCTTTTTAATTCCCTTAGTACTCCTTTTATTGACCTCATCACTGCCAACCTGGCCAACCAGCAATGGATACTAATCAGCAGGACGCACCAGACTAGGGAGGTTTTAGGTAATGTTCCTAATCTGAGCTGCAGGGAGGCAACAGACTTCCCTGTGGGCTGG
>NW_009732838.1:37109-39579 GCF_000703405.1 Apaloderma vittatum | reverse complement strand
ATCCCCTCCCGACCCATCTCATCCCCTCCGGACCAATCCCATCCCCTCCTGACCCATCTCATCCCCTCCGGACCGATCCCATCCCCTCCAGACCGATCCCATCCCCTCCTGACCCATCCCATCCCCTCCTGACCCATCCCGCCACATCCCATCCTTCCCTCTCCCTTCCCAAGCCTGTCCCGAGCTACCCCGTCCCGTCGTACCCCATCTCATCCCGTGCTCTCCACCCTGCCCCATCCCGCCCGTTCTCCCCGCAGTACGCCATGCTCCTGTCCCTCATCTTCCTCATCGTCCTGGTGGCTGCTGTTGTGGGGTTCGTCTTCAGGCACGAGGTGAGTCTGAGAGGCCGCTGCTGCCTCTCGATGCTGCAGAGCGAGTTTGGTGCTGGTTTTAACGCAAGTGCAGTTGCAGATGCTGCTGGAGGGACTGCTGGGAGCAGTGCTTAGTTTAGCTAAAACGGGGTTAAAACTGCCCAAATTGCAGCTTGGTCCCCATAAGGACCCATAGGATCCCCATAAGGATGAGGCTGGGTACAAGGTCAACCAAGCACGGCATACTACCCCTCCGGCAGAACAGGTAAAGTAGTCCCAGACTTTAATTCCTGGCTTTGGTCTACGTGCTACAATAACTTCTGTAATTAAAGCTTTTCTGAAGGTTCCTGTACTACAGAGCAGCCTGCCTGGGGGGGGAGCTGGCACCGTGCAGGTCCCTGTTATGACACACAACATCCCTGCTGCCACAGCACATCCCAGCCTGCCCTTTAATACAACTTTAATTACCTTAGTGGCCGGGGAAATGTCCACTGGCCACGGCCGGACTCATTCCTGTCATCGCCGGGAGGTGACTAACGCGGGGCCCAAAGTGTGGGAGGGGATGGCAGGGCCGCTGAGACCTCTGTCTTGCAGATCAAGACAAACTTTGAGAGTAACCTCAACCTGGCCTTGAGGGACTACAACGTGACTGCGGATCGGCACAGCGAGGCCGTTGACACCATCCAGAGAACCGTGAGTGCCCCAGGCTGGTGTCTGGGCAGCAGTGGGTGGGACGCTCCCCTCACCCTGGGGTGTCCCCTGGGACCCCCTGCGGTATCGGCAGCCCAGTCGTGGTGCTGGGGATCCTTTTGCACCATGGCCTTTTAAGTTTGGGAGGAGGTGATGGGTGAGACTGAGGGCAGGGGAGCTGTGGGTGTGACAATAGGACTAGGGGTTCAGTACCCTGGTGTGACCGTACTCCCCAAATTTGCTTCCTCCTCCAGCTGCACTGCTGTGGGGTGCAGAACTACTCGGACTGGGAGAAGACTGAGTACTTCACCCAGAGAGGCATCCCCCAGAGCTGCTGCAAGAGCCAGGATGACTGCTCAGAGAAGGATCTGAAAGACCCAGGCAAAGCCAAGCTGAAAGTGTTTGTGGATGTAAGCTGAGCTCAGAAAAATCCCCCTGTCAGTCCTGGAGGTGGGGAGGACAGAGGTGGATGGGTGGGAGAGGGGCTTGCCGTCCCCTGGGAGACTGGAAAGGAGAACTCTTCTCTCAGTGCAAGATACCTTGTGACCCAGGGACTCCCCTGGAGTGGAGGGAGGGGAAGGGTATGGAGGAACAAGCCCTCCTTCATGTCTGAGGTCCTACTGACTCCTTGCTTGGAGGTCAGAGGCCCAAGCGTTCGTGCTGAGGGCTCTATGTTTGGGAGAACAGGTGAACAAGGAGGTAATTTCCCAGCTCCGGCAGTGCTGCCGTCTCCTGACAGCTGTGCAAAATCCTGACCCGGCGCTGAGCGCTGGTGACCTCATCCCTCAGGGGCGGTTAGGTGTTCGTCCGATGAGTCACGTCGCTCAACCCCGCTGCTCCCCTTGGGAACAGTCCAAAGGCAGCTGGGAGGCTGCTGATAAAGAAATGGATTTGCTGAGGTCAGGCAGGAGGGTGGCAGCCAGAAGCTTTTGGCTGCCTCTGCCGGTGAATCTTCCCCTGGAGCTCTGGGTGCTTCTGGGAGGTGAAAAGCACGAGACCCACATGCTCACTTTGCATCCTCTGCAGGGTTGTTTTTTCCTGGTGACATCAGTGATGGAGTCAAAAATGAGCGTTGTGGCTGGAATATCCTTTGGCATCGCGTGCTTCCAGGTAAATCTCCCTCGCCTGGCATGGGAGGAGCGCAGAGTGAAGCTAGCGTGTCTCTAGAGGTGTTGAGTTCCTGTGCAAAGTCTGGTGTGTGTGTACAAAAGGCACGGCCTGTCTCAGCCAGGGAGGAGCAGCTGTTCTGCAGATTCCCCTTGGGTTTAATCTCGCCACTGTGCAGTCTCCGCTGTCTTAAACCCGTGGCTGTAGCAGCACCTCTGTTTATGTGAGCCTAGGTTATTTGAGAAGAGCTCCTGGCTGAAACAGATGACTTCAAGAAAACCCAAACAGAGCCTGTGCCATACTCCCCGCATTTGCGGCTGGCCGGGGGAAGATCGGACCCTTCCTTTTCCCCCTCAACCCCC
>NW_009732838.1:32251-37078 GCF_000703405.1 Apaloderma vittatum | reverse complement strand
TTATCAGGGAGGCGTTTCAGCGTCAGTTCTGCCTGGCTGGGTCCCTGGGAGCGCCCGTGGGGCACCACTTGCCGGTGGCTCACACCCCGCAGCCACCTTTCCCTGCGATTGTGTCCTCTCTCTCGTGCTCCCCACCCTGTCCCGTACTTTATCCTGTAGGACACTTCCTGAGGAGCCATGTTCCCGCCAGCCCCTGCTCCGGCAGGAAAGGAGAGGCCCCTGCCCCCAGCTCTGCCGCGTCGGAGTTTCCGACGGGCTGAGCTTTTTCCTCGATGCTCGGCCGCGGGAGCTGCAGGACGCACGGCTTACTTAGCTGGTTTGCGGGGCCTTGCAGGGCTCTGAGCAGCTGTAGAGTGAGCTCCCCTGGACTTGGCTTTAGAGGGGCTTGAATTTCTCCTCCCCCTGATCCAGAACACGTGGCGTGACCTTCAAGGGCCTGCCCCCGAGGACCACGGGCTGAACCCTGCCAAGATATTTCTCCCGTAAGGAGTGTGTCACCGTGTGTTTCCCGTAACGGACGCACTGAGCTGGGGGAGAGGTGGGAGCCAACAGCTCCTGGCTTCAGCCAGGAGAGCCCAAGAGCCAGAGCCACGCTGCTGTGCCCGGCTGCTCGCCCCAGTCTCCTCCTCAGTTGAGCTGTGCTCACCGTGGGGTCACCGAGACGTGACCAACACAGCGCAGTGAGCTGCACGCTCCTGGCCGCGAAATTATCTTGGCTGATGCCAAGCGTGGGAATTGTAACTGGTTCCTGGCTTTTATCGCTCTCTCAGCAAGTCTGGCTGTGTCGGGCAGGGACCCATCATGCAAACGTGCCTCTAACTGTGCTGGTGTGGGTCAAAACTCCTGCAGGATCTGTCCCTAAATGCTTGTGCAGGGGCTGTGAGGCCACACTGTGATAATAGTAGCATGTCTTTCAGATGGTGATGCAATAACAACAACCTTGCTTCCCTGCTGTCCTTGCAACAGGGAGAGGTGGCTGCTGTTCTCTGGTGGCTGTGTAATTGGCTGTGACGCTCCTGATATCTGTGCAATCTTTGAAATTACCATAAAACAGTAGATGCTTTATGAAGCAAAGTGTAACAGGACAGAACGTGGAGCATCTCTTGTGAGGATCTTGTTTGGCTGATGTCTGCCAGGATCCTCTGCTTCAGCCTCGCTCAGTTAGTCTGAAGCAGGGCACGGCAGCCTCGTGTTGTGGTTTGTAAATCCCACTGCCCATTCTTGGATTTTATGAAACTGGTGCTCTGGAGCAATTTGTCAGGTTTTCCTGTAAAACACTGCATCCTCTGATGCGTAGTTTTTTTTTTTCTTCTCTTTTTCAGTTGATTGGCATCATCCTTGCCTGCTGCCTGTCCCAGTACATCACTAACAATCAGTACGAGATGGTGTAGTTGCCTCCCAGCACACTGTGGCTGTGGCTGGGTACGTCTGTTGGGAGATGTCAGCTCAATGGGCTGCCTCTGCATCCCTGGCTGCTGCCTGGTCGCCCCTGAGGACCGGTACCCCTGAGGACCAGTACAATGCCCTTGAGGACCAGGGCACCTGCAAGACCGTGTCTGCTACATAGTTTTAAGCTGTATATAAAGCCGGCCTTGTCTGTTAATGCTTTTTCTTGTGCCTTGCAGGTCGTGCTCTCCATGGCCGAGGAGGATGCTGCCACCTCGGGTTTTCCTCTGGATGCCACTTCGTGAAATCTTGCTTTGAACTGACTGATCTTCTCAACTAGCTCCTAGAAATGAGTGCAGCAGCTGTCCTGGTGTGCTCAGGGTCTTGTCCTAACACTACTTTGCTGTGCCACCTCCTGGGATAATTAGCGTAGCTGCGGTGGGTGCAGCAAGCTCTGCAGCCCCCAGCTCTGTCCTCGGCTGGTGTGCTCAAGTGCTGTACCGAACCGGCCATACTGGTGGTCTCGCAGGACTCCCAGTGCTCTTCTTCAGTGCCTTTGTCGGGAAAGTGATGCTCCCCCTCATCTCTGGCAGCCCTTCCACATCCCCTCACTCTCTGGGTGAGTTTGCTCTCTGAGGGGACTGTTACCCCCTTAGAACACGGCCCTGACTGCCTGCAGCCCTTGGGGCAGCAAGGTCTCGGCTTCATGCCAAGCTCTCTTTCATCCCCACCCTGGGTTTTATATACTTTTTTATAGTTGTACTTTTTTAAGTACGGGCTGTAGTGATTCTTTGTAAGCTGTAGTGAGGTTTGGTGCCTTTACCTTGGTAGGTGTCCTTGCACCGACTCAGCTGTGACTTAATTGTCAGTATTATATGCTGCTTTAACTCGTTTTGTGTATCGAGTAGAACTCTCTTGTCCTGAGACACAATAAATATTAAGATATTTTACTCTATGAAACTGTTAGCTTTTCATCTTCTGGAAATTCCTCTGCTTGAGCCACTGCAAAGAGCAGCAGCCCCCTCCCTGGGAGGTGATCTACTTGCCCCGGGTCAGCCCGTAACCTCTGGACCATCGCAGCTCGTGTTTCTCCAATGCTCACTGGTGCACTTGTGCTTACAAATAACTCCTGTAATTGAATTTTCTTCATAACAGTGGTTGTGTAACAGTGCTGAAGCAGAAAGCCTGGAGCAGCTCAGCCCTGGATCTGGGTGGATGAGTTCAGCCCCGTGCTGTGTTTGTTTGGTACCGCTCGTCTTTGGGCTGTTTGGTCAGCAAGCCTTTGCCTTCCTGAGCCTGATGCTGCAGTGGTGCGGTAAAGCTCCCTTCTCGCCGAGCTTGAGGGATTTTTGGGTCTCAAGCACTGAACTCACAAGGGATGTGGCTTGAAGCAGCTGCTCGAGCTGCATGTCCTGCTCCCAGGGAGGAAGCAGGCATAGATGGAGCAGGAAAGCCACGACGGGTGGGAGTGGTGGCCCTTCCTCAGTGTCAGCTCCCTGCCAAACACTGCTCCGCTGCCAGACGGAACCTGAAAGGGAACACCTGAAGTCCTTGTGTTGTGTTTAACCTGAGTGAGTAAATCAGACTGTTATCAGCGTCTGTCTGGCTGAAAGCCTTCTGGGTAGGGATGGTGAGGCAGAGTGTATCAGAGCACAGACAGCTGGGTTGGAGAGATCAGCCAAGGGCAATTAACGGATGGATGGATGGATGGATGGATGGATGGATGGATGGATGAATGGATGGGTGGAGATAGGGCATGGAACACGTGAGAAGCAGGGCCAAGTTTGGATAAACCCACTCTCACCAGAAAGCCTGTGTGTGGAGAAGTGATGCTGGGCTGGTCTGCCCCTGCTTCCCTCCTGGAGCAGAGGGCAGAGGCGATGCCAGGCACGTGGGATGGTGCTGGCAGGGGGTAGCACGGGGAGCTTCGAAGCTGCTGGAGGAAAACCAGCACTGTGCTGTCCAGCTTGTCCAGCCTGCTCGTCCCCAGGACTGGCAACAGGCACTGCAGCCATCAGAGGGTGCAGATCTTACCTGCTTAAATAGTGCTTACGTAGATACCTTGTAGAGACATCAGTGATGTCTTGGAGGTACGGGTGTGTGCTGGGGGAAATGCCAGACAGACTTGGGACACTGCTGTCCTGGCAAAAGCGCTGGATGGAGCTTGGTGATGCAGCTGGACCCACCATTCTGGGACAGCTGGCTCAGCCCCAACTCTCAAGAGCACTGCTGGCTGGGCCCAGGGCTCCGGGAGCCCTGCAGCAGCTGTGGCCAGGTGGGTTTCACACATCCCTGCTGCATTCAGACCTCCTTTCTCCAGGGATAAATGTTCTAGGGGATGCATCAGAAATGCTTAGTGTCCCCAAGGCTGATTGGTGTCCCTTGGGATGCTGCTCCAGTGTTTTAACCATGTTGTCAGCACAGCTGTAAACAGGGATGGAAGGAACTGCCCTTGAAACGTGCTTGTGTCCCCATAGGAGCCACAGGGATGCAGGGAGGGCCTGTGGGCCCAGGGACACCACGGCTGGCACCCAGCACAGTGTCAGTGAGCAGCGCCCCAATACGTGCAGCTGGGCAGGCTCGTCCAGGCATTTCCCTGGGAAGCACTGGCTGTGGCAGCACGTGATCCTTTGGTGACACCGAGAGGGTTTCTCCTGGTGACACCCATGGGATGTCCAGGCTCCTCGGCAAGGGCCGGCTCCCTGGGATGAGAGCTGGAACCCGAGGTCTGCAAGGGGAGGGTGCACAGGCATGGGGATTTTGGCTGTCAGCCCTCAGCACTGCTACAGGCAGCATCCTGGCTGCGGTGGCTGCAGTGTCAGGGACTTACTTTTTCCCTCCTGCAGCTCAGGTTTTGCCCATTTATTGGGGACAGCTGATGGGCACTCGGGGTCCTCCGTGCCTCCGTTCCCTCTGGCTTTGGCCGCCCCGTTCCCCAGCAGCTCCTTGTGCCCACTCCTGCCTCTGCCTTGCCCACTCACTGCCATGCTACATGCCACTCCTGAGGGGACTGGTGGCACCCCTGAGCTGTCACTAACAACTGCCGAGCACATCAGAGCGTGCTGGAACAGAGTGTTGGGACATGCTGAACAACTACCAGCGCTGTCGGAGCAAATTAGGGACCTCTGCACGTTCCCAGCGAGGCGAGAGCCGGCAGTCCCGGTACCTGAGTTATGGATGTGCGTGACGAGGCAGCCAAGCAATTAGATCACTTCTCAGACCCATTAAGCATCACAGAGTGAGACTAAACGACTTTCCATTTTCTTTGCAATCGCTCATACAAGACATTTATTGTTTGCCTCTTGTTGCTCAGCGTGCTGACGGTCCACGGCCTCCCCCAGCCCCGCAGGAGCAGCACAGGATGCATTTGGTGGGGACGACAGCCTGGGTGAGGGTGCCTCATCCAGCAGGCTCACGCACTCATCATCAATCAAGCAGGTA
>NW_009732838.1:22625-32220 GCF_000703405.1 Apaloderma vittatum | reverse complement strand
CCACCCACATCAGGACACGTCTAGGTGGGTGGCGAGGCGGCAGGTGGGTGCAGGACAGCACCCAAGTGCCAGGTGCTACACCCTGCCCAGCATGCGAGCAATCCACCAGTTGCAGGGCATGATGATCCGGCAGATGACCCTCCCGCCCTGGTAGCAGTAGGGGTAGGGGTAGTAGCGCCCCGCCGGCAGTAGCGGTTGGCGCGGCGGCACTGGGCGCAGCAGTAGCCTCGCTCGTCCCACAAGGGATGGAACTCCAGCCCGTTCTCCGACTGCCGGGAAGAGCCGGTGTCACCACAGGGAGGGGGATGCATGGCTGAGCACTCCAGGAACATGCTGGGACATCCCAGGAGCATGGACAGGACACTCCAGAAACATGGATAGGACATGCTGGGAGGGCAGACTGGGCACCCCCAGAAGCATGGGCAGAGCACCCTGGAACATGGCCAGGGCACTCTAGGAGTATAGATGAGACAGCCCAAGGGACACACCCAGGGCACCCCAGGAACATGACCAGAACACCCCAGGAGCATGACCAGGACCCCCTAGGAACATGACCAGGACACCCCAGGAGCACGACCAGGACACCCCAGGAGCACGACCAGGACACCTGGGTCCACAGCCGGGACACCCCAGGGAGCGATTCCCCACACTCACGTAGTCGTTGATGGGCAGGTCCTCCTCAGTGAGCTGCCGTGCCCGACGCTTGGGCCCTGGTTGTGCATCTTTCTCCACCTCGTGTTCGCTCCCCCCATCTGACCAGCTCTGGCTGGCTATGAGCAGCTCAGGATCATCTTCTTCTGCCCCTTCAAGGTCAGCCAGCTCAGGAGCTACAGGAAGAGCCCAAACATTGCAGCAATCAGGAAGCAGGAGGACAAATCCAGCAGCAGGTATTAATATTTCTACTAAAATTCGATGTCATGGTACAGGAAAACCTAACAGCAAATCAGCTGTACTCCGCTGCCTCCTGCTCTTACCAAGCTTGTGAGAGGGGCTATAGGAGGTAATATCATGGAGGGAGAGGGTAGAGAAGACATGGCCCATGTCTTTTCTGTGTTCATGGGTGGTGGGTGCCCATGAGTGGTGTTGGTACCCCCTGCACGGGCTGTGAGTGCAGGGAATGTCCTTATGCTGAACTCTGCTGCCATGGTGGGGATTTGTCAGCAAAGCAACATGTTTTTGGGCAGACTACACCCAGCTACGTCACCCATGGCTTAATTAAGACCTGCAGTAACATTAATTTCCATGAATTTCTCCCCTAAACAGTGGGGACCAAGAGCAGCCTCCCTCTGCATCGGGGATCCCTGATGCCAACTTGCTCCCAGGACCATCGATGGCCGTGAGCTGGTGGGGGATGAGATGTGCCTCTGTGGCTGCAAAGCAGAGAGTGTTTTCTCGATTGGGGTTTTTTAAACTACCTCGTTCAGATAGAAGTAGGTTAGAGAGAGAGCAGGTAATTACGCTGGCAGATCTCTGAGGCCACAACCTCTGCAAGGGCTGTGTAGTGAGCAGCTGGAGGTGGCAACCCCGTTGTGTGATTTAGATGCGGATGTCTGCTCATGCTCTGATGTTCACGCAGTGATGAAAATTTAGGCGTCCCAGTTTCCAGCAGTGCTGGCTTCTTTGCAGGTACAAAAGGTTGTGGGTTTTTTTCCCTTGTTATTAGGAGGGTGGCCACTCTGCAAACTGTGAGATGGTGGGGAGCCAGCGGAAACAAACGCTTTGCAGAGAGAAACTTCAGCCCCTGCTGTTACATTGGCCATGCTCTCTTGTGGTCATGGCCGATGTCGTGTTAACATCTGAGATGTACAATGAAGATGTCACAGTGGGGAGCGTGGCAGGGGGGATGTGAGTGGATGGCAGGGCTTCTCCCAGTGAGGGGACTCACGAGCACTTTGGGGAGGAGATGGCTCCTTGTACCTGCTATTGGCGTGGGGTGGATCCAGTAGATGGTCACGTTTCTGCAGATGTCAAAAATTTTGGAGCTCTTCAGGAACTCCTTGTTCTGAATGGGCTTTTCCCCAGGCACCCAGACCACAGACTGCTCAAAGTAGGTGGTTGTGATTTCTTCTCCCTGGAAGAAGAGTGAGATTTCACCTTAGCATGGAGAGACACCCTCTCTCCACCGCTGGCTGCTTCTCCTCCCCTTGACTTACCCGGAGGCACCTGTGCCCTCCCAGACAGCAGCCGGTCTTCATCTGCTTTGGCTCGTGATGCTCGCTGAGGGCATGTGCAGTACCCCTCTGGTCCTCAAGACCCACCACGAGCCTTGTCTTTCCCATCTGCTTTCAGCCAACACCACTCCACTCTATCCTCCCTCCATTCCTCATGCTTCAGGAACTTTCTCCTGTGCAGTCCCCACCATCTGGAAGAGCCTTCTGGAGTACCCCAGCTCATTTAAAACCCAAGATTAAAACATCTCCTCTCTGCTTTCCTCTTACTACTTAATTTCTCTCTCCTTCTGCTGCTGATTTTGTGATCGAACACTTTAATTTATTCCTCACAGAAATTCTTTGCACAGACGTATTCCGTGATTTATACCTCATGCCTCTGCCGTTGCGGTAGTTCCTGGTACATTTTGGCAGGCACTTAGGGAGGGAGATAGATGAAGATTATTGGATGGGTCTGCACTGAGCTATCTGCCAAGGCAGCGTTGTGTGTGTTGGTGGTGGTAGCCCACTGAGCAAGCTGGTATGCTTCTCTCCAGAAGGCGTCTAGAGCTGTATTTCTCGTTTTTAGAGTTTTTCCTTACCGCTTTGGGAAGTCTTAGGAAAGAGCCAACGCAACCTGACCCAATCTGAGGCGTTTTCGGCGTCGCTAGTGAAAGCCGCAGGGTTGGGGAGGTGCTGCCTGGAGGACCTGGCAGCGCAGCGCCTCTGGGAAGAGATGACTGGAGCTTAAATCTACATTTATCTCATTGAGTTTTACATTTCGGCTCTCTACCTGGGGCAATGTTCCGCTAAAGCCTGGGAAGTCAGATCCCTTTTACGATGGTAGCCGAAAAGATCTATTAGCTTCTTACAGCATAATCAAAGAATCAGTGTCTGGGAATTTGGGTCATGATTCAGGGAAATGTTCCTGCCCACGCTTCGTTTCAAACACGTGTCCTGCTGGTGTTTTATCTGCAATGGCTTCTTTGGGAGGGGGTTTTCAATCTTCTGACACACTTCGTTCTTGCAAACGGGAAGGTGGGAGGGCTGTGCCACCACCGGGGGCTGGGGGATGAGGACAGGGGACAACTGCTGTCAAGGGACTGAGCCGTCACCCCGGGTTACACTGTTAGAGAGGGATTGAAATATGGAGTCAAACACTTTTTTCCAATCAGCATGCAAAACGTGAGGCTCCTTGCAAGCAGGATGTGGTGAGCCAAAGCTAAATGGGTGTAAGGAGCAGTGGGGCACGCTGATGGGAGGAATGCCCGTGCAGGACGGGGAGGTGGCCCAGCCTGGCGTTTCCCACCTCCCAGGGCTGCGTGCCAAGCGCCTTCTCAACTCGCGTTTCTTAAATGCATCTGATCTTTTAAATTCATTACTTCTGCCTCATTCTGCTTGAGAATACGAGGCTCAGTTCTTGGAGAAAAAAAATGGACTGACTTTTTGGTGCCTGCTAATCCCGAGCTGCCTTGCGACCTTTTGACTACAACGGGATTATTGTTCTTGATCCCCGGTATTGTGCCGAGAGGTTTTTGTCTGTCGGCTGCCTAATCCCGTCTCTTTCCACTTGTTTTTAGAAGCAATCCTCTGAAATAAGATCACTTTATGAAGCGATCAGAACTCGTTATTTCTTCTTTGTGGCTGCTCTGGGAAGGCTGGAGCAGATAGGAGGGCGGTGGGGATGGCAGCCACGCTCCCACCGCAGGGAGAGGACTTGGGTCCTGTTTTATTCACCCACCTCAAGCTCGGGGATCTTGGCCTCTGTCGTCTCAGGTAGGACTTTCGTCTGAGTTTTGATGAAACATTTTTGAAGTCCCACAAAGAAGATGCCGGTTATTCCCTACAGCATCAAAACAAACACCAAAAAAAGCAGTCAGGGCAGAGCAAGAGGATAAATAACTCCATCGTACAGAGGGTGCAGCTAGAGGACGGTTTAGGTCTGCTGATGTTTTTATGCAAACTCTGTTCAGCAGTGATGCTAAGATATACTAACAGGTTCTCCTAAGGGATATTGCATTTTACAGCTTGGGAGAATTGGGCTTTTTACAAATACTTGAAGGCAGACAGTCATCAAATTTTACTTTGCTCCCCTTCTCCTTATAGCTATCAGGAGCTCTGGTTATCATAAATAAAAGTATGCAGAATAGCATCTGACCGTTATGGTTATATGAACATTCAGCCTCAAGTTCCTGCTAGGCTATTAGCTGAAAATTTTGCCATATGTCACTGCACAGGGTATTTCCCTACCAGTTTTAATTAGATTTCAGAGAGAGCCTACAACATTGTCACGAGGTTTTAATGCTCTCCAGACAGACAAATGTACTGGGCTCGGACAGATTTATGATGATTGCGTTCCTTTGCAAGGGTAAATCCAGCAACTAGGTCTGGCTTTTAAGATATATGTTGTTGGAACTGAACCACGTCGCTATAAAGTACCGGTGGAAGCTTATGTAGATACACATCTCCTTTCCTTTGAGAGCATCCCCAGAGAATCTGCATCTGGGCGTTGCTCTCCCTGATGCAGGAGTGAATTGTCCTGGGGCTTTTGCTAAAGCAACCCTGCAGTGTTCCAAGGGATCCCACTGGTCCTGCTTTAGGAGGAGAGGAAATGGCTTCAGCCTGCATCAGAGGAGGTTTAGGTTGGATATTAGGAAAAATTTCTTCACTGAAATTGTTGTCAAGCACTGGAAAAGGCTGCCCAGGGAAGTGGTGGAGTCACCGTTGCTGGAGGTATTTAAAAGACATGTGGATGTGGTGCTCAGGGACATGGTTCAGTGGTGAGCCTGGCATCGCTAGTTAACGGTTGGATTCAATGACCTTAAAGGTCTTTTCCAACCTAAACGACTCCATGGTGCTAAGCCCACCGGCAGGGTCCTGGGGACAAACCCTGCTGCACTCACGTTTTTGAAGTCATGGATCTCCAGGATTTCCTCACTGCCGTTCCCACTCCTGAAGGTCTCCGTCCTGGCCAGAGGGTCAATCTCCATCACAATCTTCTTCTTCTCGCCATGGCTGAAGAACGTGTGTTCCATGCCATAAACCTGTGAGGGCCAAAACCGCAGAGAGGTGTGCTGGGGTCCCACCTGATTTCATACACTGGCTGGTGGGCGAGCAGGCTGGAGCTGGGTGTGTGACCCCTGAGGCTGGGTGCCCTGCCACGGGGCTGGCTGCTTCCTCGCAGCCCTGCTCTGATCCAGGCAGATCATCTGGGTAGCACAAAGAGAAGCAGCTCCCAGGTTCCAGGGCTGGGAAGAAAAGCAGGATGGGGACGGGCATTGGGGGAACATGTGTTCCTGGGAAGATGCTTGCACCAGGAGCTTCATCACGGCTCTGCCTTTGCTGGCACTTTCTGTCGCCTATTATGTCCCAGGCTGGACTGAAGTGAGGCCCAAGGGACCTCACTTTCCTATCTCTCTGGCTTGCTTGCTCCATCAGTGCATCCCTGGCTTGCTTGCACCACCACTGTGTCACAGTATCGCAGTATCACAGTATGCTAGGGATTGGAAGGGACCTCAAATGATCGTCTAGTCCGATCCCCCTGCCAGAGCAGGAACACGTAGATGATGTTACACAGGAAGGCGTCCAGGTGGGTTTTGAATGTCTGCAGAGAAGGAGACCCCACCCCCTCCCTGGGCAGCCTGTGCCAGGGCTCTGTCACCCTCACTGAGAAGAAGTTTCTTCTCAAATTTAAGTGGAACCTCTTGTGTTCCAGCTTGGTTCCATTACCCCTTGTCCTATCATTGTTTGCCACCGAGAAGAGCCTGGTTCCATCCTCGTGACACTCCCCCTGGATATATTTATAAACACTGATAAGGTCACCCCTTAGTTTCCTCTTCTCCAGACTAAAGACACCCAGCTCCCTCAGACTTTCCTCGTAAGGGAGATGCTCCACTTATCCCTTAATCATCTTAGTTGCTCTGTGCTGGACTCTCTCCAGCAGTTTCCTGTCCTTCTTGAACTGAGGGGCCCAGAACTGGACACAATATTCCAGATGCGGTCTCACCAGGGCAGAGTAGAGGGGAAGCAGGACCTCTCTCGATCTAAGGAGAACCTCTCTCGATCTGAGGAGGACCTCTGTCGATCTCGCTCCACCACTGCATCCTTGTCTTTCTTGCTCCATCACTGCATCCCCAGGTCACTTACTCCCTTACTGCAACCTTGGCTTGCTCACTCCATCATATCAACCCTGGCTCGCTTGCTCCGTCTCTGCATCTTCTCTTTTTCCTGGAAAGGCAGAGGTAAAAGCCTCTTTCCGCCTGGAGGAGATCAGGGAGTGCCTGCAGATTAAAGACCGCCTTGAGGGCTGCTGAAGAGCTTTGGGGCGTAGCAGCTGGCTTCCCGGCGGCACTCATCCCTGCGGGGAGCCAGGGGGAGCAGCCCTCTCCTCCTCGCAGGTGCTCGCCGCACTCAGCCAGCCCCACAGCCCCTCCAGTCTGTGGATCCCTGTCCCTTAAAGGATGAGTAGTGGCAGATGCTTATTTGAAGCAGAGAAACGATTCCGCCGGCGTAGTGAGAGCTGGCAAGCCTTGGAGACTCGTTTCCCAGATTAAATGGCATCATGTAGGGGGAAAGATGAAGGAGCAGGGATGGGAAAGCCCTGTTTGTCCCCCAGTGTGACCGTGGGGTGGGGAAGGAGCACCCTGACCGCACAGCAACACCCTGGTGAGGGGCAGGGGCTCTGCCTGCAGTCCCAACCTAACCCCCCTTTCACAGTCCTCTGGTTCTTGCACATCTCTTCCTGTTAGTGGGTTCAAAGCCTCCTAGCAATGTTTTGAGCATCAGCATCCCCCATTTTGCAGCTGCTGGAGGAAACCTGGGCGCAGAACCGGCCGTGCAGGAGGTGACTGCTGGATACCGTTACCCCTGCTTGAAAGTTAGAAGAGAGAGTTGAAATTTAGAAGAGAGACGGGAGCCTTGGCAGCCGTGAGCATCTCCTGAGCATCTCCTGTTAGACGGCAGGAGGCTTTTACAAACTCATACAGCTGTCAATGGGCTTTATGGAATGGCAAAAATAGTCTGAAGCCTGAACTGGCTGGAAGGCCAACGGTTTTGACTGACAAAATGTGCGTGGTGCCATAAATCATTTCTAGGAGGGTAGGATCCCGGGTGGCACCTTACCTTCGAGTACCTCTCCATTTACCGAGAATTACTTTTTCCAGTGCAGTGGCCAGCTATCCCATTTGGGCTTTGCCGGCTTCATGCTGCTCAGAGAGCTGTGAGTTGTTTTATAGGGCTAAAAATGACACTTGCTCACGAATCGTTGAAATATGTCCCCCCGCGAGGCCACAGCGAGCCCCTCGTTACCTGACTCATCGCCTCCGCTCCCTGCACCGTGCCGGCCGGTGCGGATACCGTCGCGCAGAGGGCAGCACCACGTCCAAGGCCACCCCTCAGAGGAACAAGTCTTCTTTAAAGGATTTTCTCCACTCTCCACTTGCATGAAGGGAGCTCGAAGGGAGTTTTGTTCTTTAAAGAGTTTAGTTCCTCCTTGGCTGATATTTTTTTGAGCATTAGGAACTTCCATCCTGCCCCATCCTGCTATTCCTAGAGGACTTCCAGGCCAGCTGGTGATGTCAGACACCAGGAGCATCAGCACCAGGCTTCATCGCAGGAGCCTCTTTCCGTTCCTGAGACCTCATGGCTCACTTGCCTGCCCGCCAGGCCTTGTGAAGGGATTTCAGAAATTCCAGCAGTCTCCATCCTTGACCAGTGCCTGCCAGTGAGGATGATGAGAGCCGTTTCTCTGGATAACCTTGCTGGGACTTTGGCAATGGCTTTGTGCTGCTCGGAGAAAACTTCCCTGCAGGGGTTAACAGTTTCTTCCCCCCACGGCTGGCACGCACCCCATTTTTCGTGGAACAGTAGGGACTTTATAACCGTTTTGGCAGGAGCCTGGAGGCACATATGGCTTTTATTGCTTTTTCTTTTATTTTTTTGCGGCTATTTATTTCTATTTGATGATAAGAAGACAAAGTTTCCAGCAAGCGAGGGGACTTCCTCTGCCCAGTGGGAGGGCAGCCTGGCCAGGCTGGCATGGCTCTGGCACGGGAAGGGAGGACTGAGGCGATGGCAACGTGGGGAAGAGTCCCATGAGAATTTTGGAGACACTTTTAAGAGTCTGCAAAAACCATCAGTGCCAGGGTGCAAAGTGGAACCTCCTGGATGAGCATGAAAACTCAAAGGGCAGGAGGATGAGGAGCACTGGGCAGGCTATTGGATTCAAGGTTAAGCCGTTTGCTTGCGTTATGGGATGATTAAAAAAAAAAAAAGGAATAAAAGAAAGGGTTTTGGCAGAACTGCCAAGACGGTGGACAGAGATGTGTGGGAGATGTGCAGCCCCGCTGCCGCCCTCGGCACGCTTGGCACTTACAGCAGCGTCCGTCTGGGGAGCTGGGAACAAACGAGCCCAATCCAGTTAGCAGGAGCTCCTCCAAAGGCTAATCCGTCTCACCGTCCCCTCACATTGCAGACACATTAAAGTAAGAAATATAATCCATGACAATCAATCACCACTGCGTCCTGGCTTTCTCTCCTCTTTATGCGGTGGCATAATGACTTTTTCACCAGTTTCTGGCAAGATAATTGAAATGAAATGGAAAATATTTTCTTACTTGTCATAAAATTTGCTGCTGGTGAAATAAGAGTGACTTTAACTCTTCGTGGCGTAGCTCCCATCCCCAGTAATTGTCAGTAAAGGAAAGAATGCGGTGACCGAGAGAAAAACCCAGCCTGTATAAAGTAAAACCTAGCTATGAATAATACAAAGATTTTAAAAAGTCCTATGAATGCCTGTGGTCTGCATTTTGAAAAGTTGACTGGTTTTCAGGGTGTAGTTAAAAGTTTCAGTGAGCTGGGGTGGGGGGACAGCTCTGGCTGGGGAAGCAGCAGTCAGAAATTGGAGAGATTTTACTTACTTTTCTGGGTGTTGGGTTCCAGAGGTATCTGACACCAAAAAATATGAGAATAAGAGAAATGAGGAGCACGCTGAAGAGCAGTCCGCAGATCTGGTACCTGGTGCGGGTCTTCTTTCGCCTCTTGGATGCTTCTGCCTAATTAACGACAAAGCGGCGATAGCCGGCGGTCCGTGGGCGATTCGAGGGGGGACGGGGACACGTGCATATCAGACACTCTGCATGCTGACGAGCTGCATGGTGGCAAAGCCAGCCACGAACTTACGTCCAGAAAGCGGCAGTCCTCTGGGCTCTCCCGAGCTGTCCCTCCCATGGTCTCCTCTGTGTGCGAGGACGCGAGCCCGCTCCGAGGTGGAGTTAACAGAGCTCTGGGCTGCACATGCAGCAAAGGAGGGGGGGAAAGGCTGGGTCACCGCCGCCCCCGTGACGGTGGCAGCCAGCTTTCCTCCCGCAGCTATTGCTGTTTGCAGGGTGCAAGCAATTCCCACGCTTTTGGAGACCAGCCTGCACGATGCTCTGCTGCGCGCGAGGGCC